>NW_024609787.1:80000-132500 GCF_018296145.1 Oncorhynchus tshawytscha
CCTCTCTCTCTCCTCCCTACCTGACCGCCTCTCTCTCTCCCTCCCTACCTACCTACTGCCCCCTCCCTACCTACTGAACCCCATGTCCCTACCTACTGCCCCCCTCCCAGGTAAGCTGGTGACGGTGAACTACCTGCGTCTGGACCGTTACCACCAGCGTTTCCCTCAGGCCCAGGGCTGTACCACCTCCCTGAAGCCCTCGAACACCTACATGAACACCATGTCCAGACTACGTCACCACACCAGCCCTGACAGCAGCTCTAACACGAACTCTCTAGGCTTCTCCTGAGGGGGCAGATTACCCCAGCCTCCTCTCTCCCTCAACCCCACCACACCAGCCCTGACGCTAACTCTCTAGGCTTCTCCTGAGGGGGGGGGGGCAGATTACCCCAGCCTCCTCTCTCCCTCAACCCCACAGATACCACCACACCAGCCCTGACAGCTCCTTCTTACCCCTGTGTAACAGTCTCACCTCAACACAAGCCCCCCTTCCTCCAGTCTCCCCTTAACAAGCCTCTACTGGAGGTGATGGCAGCTTGGTGAACCGTCTGTCTCGGTTCACCCCAGCCCTGTGAGTTGAGACAGACGGTTCACCCCAGCCCTGTGAGTTGTCTGTCTGTCTCAACTCACAGGGCTGGGTCACAGGAACCGTCTGTCTCAACTCACAGGGCTGGGTCGAACCGTCTGTCTCAACTCACAGGGCTGGGTCGAACCGTCTGTCTCAACTCACAGGGCTGGGTCGAACCGTCTGTCTCAACTCACAGGGCTGGGTCGAACCGTCTGTCTCAACTCACAGGGCTGGGTCGAACCGTCTGTCTCAACTCACAGGGCTGGTCGAAGGGCTGGGTCGAACCGTCTGACTCACAGGGCTGGGGTCTGTCTGTCTCAACTCACAGGGCTGGGGTCTGTCTCAACTCACAGGGCTGGGGTGAACTGTCTCAACTCACAGGGCTGGTTGAACCGTCTGTCTCAACTCACCTCACAGGGCTGGGTGAACCGTCTGTCTCAACTCACAGGGCTGGGGTGAACTGTCTCAACTCACAGGGCTGGGTGTCTGTCTCAACTCAGGGCTGGGGGCTGTCTCAACTCACAGGGCTGGTCGAACCGTCTGTCTCAACTCACAGGGCTGGGGTGAACTGTCTCAACTCACAGGGCTGGGGTGAACTGTCTCAACTCACAGGGCTGGGTGAACTGTCTCAACTCACAGGGCTGGTCGAACCGTCTGTCTCAACTCACAGGGCTTTGTTTTCTCTTTTAAGTGGGACTTGACTGTTGGTTGTCCACAACCTGTCTGGACCACAGGAGTGGTGGGAGGCTTTAGACTGACAGTCATGCGGTGTTTTTTGTTGTAAAGACCAATCAGAGTTTTGAAAACAAAACTTTGGAAGACCACTTGAACAACCAATGGGCTGAGAGATTGGAGACTAGGGGGAGGGGGGCGTGGTCTAAGCTGGAGATGTGATTCGCCGGTGCCCCGTCGACACTATTTAATTTGTTTGTTCTTTTTTTTTGTATTACAAACTTTATGGATTTAAACAAGGAAACACAACATTTCGTTCTAATGGCATATTTAAAACAATATATGAGAGAGAAACAACCCCCCTTCTTTCTCTTGTCTCTCCATCCTCTCCTCCCTCCATCCTCCCCTCCATCCTCTCCTCTCTCCATCCTCTCCTCCCTCCATCCTCTCCTCTCTCCATCCTCTCCTCCCTCCATCCTCTCCTCCCTCCATCCTCCCCTCCATCCTCTCCTCCCTCCATCCTCTCCTCTCTCCATCCTCTCCTCTCTCCATCCTCTCCTCCCTCCATCCTCTCCTCTCTCCATCCTCTCCTCTCTCCATCCTCTCCTCCCTCCATCCTCTCCTCTCTCCATCCTCTCCTCCCTCCATCCTCTCCTCTCTCCATCCTCTCCTCCCTCCATCTCTCCTCCTCCATCCATCTCCTCCCTCCATCCTCTCCTCCCTCCATCCTCCTCCCTCCATCCTCTCCTCCCTCCATCCTCTCCTCTCCTCCTCTCCTCCCTCCATCCTCTCCTCCCCATCCTCTCCTCCCTCCATCCTCTCCTCCCTCCATCCTCTCCTCTCTCCATCCTCTCCTCCCTCCATCCTCTCCTCCCTCCATCCTCTCCTCTCTCCATCCTCTCCTCCCTCCATCCTCTCCTCTCTCCATCCTCTCCTCTCCATCCTCTCCTCTCTCCATCCTCTCCTCTCTCCATCCTCTCCTCCCTCCATCCTCTCCTCTCTCCATCCTCTCCTCTCTCCATCCTCTCCTCTCTCCATCCTCTCCTCCTCCATCCTCTCCTCCCTCCATCCTCTCCTCTCTCCATCCTCTCCTCTCTCCATCCTCTCCTCTCTCCATCCTCTCCTCCCTCCATCCTCTCCTCTCTCCATCCTCTCCTCCTCCATCCTCTCCTCCCTCCATCCTCTCTCTCTCCATCCTCCTCTCTCCATCCTCTCCTCTCTCCATCCTCTCCTCTCTCCATCCTCTCCTCTCTCCATCCTCTCCCTCCTCTCCATCCTCTCCTCCCTCCATCCTCTCCTCCCTCCATCCTCTCCTCTCTCCATCCTCTCCTCCCTCCATCCTCTCTCCTCCCTCCATCCTCTCCCTCTCTCCATCCTCTCTCTCTCCATCCTCTCCTCTCTCCATCCTCTCCTCCATCCTCTCCTCTCTCCATCCTCTCCTCTCTCCATCCTCTCCTCTCTCCATCCTCTCCTCTCTCCATCCTCTCCTCTCTCCATCCTCTCCTCTCTCCATCCTCTCCTCTCTCCATCCTCTCCTCTCTCCATCCTCTCCTCTCTCCATCCTCTCCTCCCTCCATCCTCTCCTCTCTCCATCCTCTCCTCTCTCCATCCTCTCCTCTCTCCATCCTCTCCTCTCTCCATCCTCTCCATCCTCTCCTCCCTCCATCCTCTCCTCCCTCCATCCTCTCCTCTCTCCATCCTCTCCTCCCTCCATCCTCTCCTCTCCATCCTCTCCTCCTCCATCTCCTCTCTCCATCCTCTCCTCCCTCCATCCTCTCCTCCTCCTCCTCCTCCTCTCCCTCCATCTCTCCTCTCCTCTCCATCCTCTCCTCCCTCCATCCTCCCTCCATCCTCCATCCTCTCCTCCATCCCTCCATCCTCTCCTCCCTCCATCCTCTCCTCCCTCCATCCTCTCCTCTCTCCATCCTCTCCTCTCTCCATCCTCTCCTCCCTCCATCCTCTCCTCCCTCCATCCTCTCCTCCCTCCATCCCCTTTTTTTAACGAGACTGGCCCCATGATTTTTCAAGGAGTTGAGTTTGGGGCTATACATTGAATTTGCTTTATGTGCAGGTTAAAGTTAAAGCCTCCTATTTAAGCTTTTGAATTTATACCAATAATCTGAATGTTTATTTCCTGGAGAATGTAATCCCTTATTGCATTTTCTTTAGTTTTTAGTCGAGCCGGCGGAGGAAAGGCAGGCTGGTGGCGGTGGCTTCCTTTTGAATGATCTGTATTAATAAAGACAAAAACCATAAGCTCTCTTTTTTTTTCTCTCTCTCTCTTCTCCTGCCTACTAGCTACAATACTCTTTTAACATACTGACTGCATCAGATTTTGTATCCAGAAGTGGAAGCGTTTGTGAGACATTGGGAGGATAACTTGTTGCGAGACAGTGATTTTGGCAGGTGGTGTTGGTGCAACCCCCCCCCAGGGGGCCTACGTCTTCGATTGAAAGGAGTTTAGAGAAGAGGGGGGCTGATAACGTGAGCGATCAGTTAGTCGTCCATGTTGTATTTTTTGGCTTCTTTGGTTTTCTGTCTTAACTCTATATTGGCGGCCATTTTAAGTATCTTTCCTCCCTCAGGCAGCCCTGGTCTAAAGTAGTGCACTACCCCTAAGGGCCCCTGGTCTAAAGTAGTGCACTACCCCTATGGAGCCCTAGTCTAAAGTAGTGCACTACCCCTATGGAGCCCTAGTCTAAAGTAGTGCACTACCCCTATGGGGCCCTGGTCTAAAGTAGTGCACTACCCCTATGGGGCCCTGGTCTAAAGTAGTGCACTACCCCTAAGGGCCCCTGGTCTAAAGTTGTGCACTACCCCTATGGGGTCCTGGTCTATAGTAGTGCACTACCTCTATGGGGTCCTGGTCTATAGTAGTGCACTACCTCTATGGGGTCCTGGTCTATAGTAGTGCACTACCTCTATGGGGTCCTGGTCTATAGTAGTGCACTACCTCTATGGGGTCCTGGTCTATAGTAGGGCACTACCCTATGGGGTCCTGGTCTATAGTAGTGCACTACCCTATGGGTCCTTGTCTATAGTAGTGCACTACCCCTATGAGCCCTGGTCTAAAGTAGTGCACTACCCCTATGGGCCCTGGTCTAAAGTAGTGCAATATATAGGGAATAGGGCCCTGGTCTAAAGTAGTGCACTATATAGGGAATAGGGCTCTGGTCTATAGTAGTGCACTATATAGGGAATAGGGCTCTGGTCTAAAGTAGTGCACTATGTAGGGAATAGGGCTCTGGTCTATAGTAGTGCACTATATAGGGAATAGGGCTCTGGTCTAAAGTAGTGCACTATATAGGGAATAGGGCTCTGGTCTATAGTAGTGCACTATATAGGGAATAGGGCTCTGGTCTAAAGTAGTGCACTATATAGGGAATAGGGCTCTGGTCTAAAGTAGTGCACTATGTAGGGAATAGGGCTCTGGTCTATAGTAGTGCACTATGTAGGGAATAGGGCTCTGGTCTATAGTAGTGCACTATATAGGGAATAGGGCTCTGGTCTAAAGTAGTGTACTATATAGGGAATAGGGCTCTGGTCTATAGTAGTGCACTATATAGGGAATAGGGCTCTGGTCTAAAGTAGTGCACTATATAGGGAATAGGGTTCATTTTTTGGACGTGAGCGAACTCTTTCTCCTGCCATGTTGAAAGTCATTTAGACTTGTTTTGTTTATTTGTGGTTCTTTAATTGTATCCAGCCGTTGTTGTTGATTAAACGCAGACCTCATGTAATATTATTATAGTCAGAAATGATGCAGAGAGAGAACACACAAAACCCGTTGTGTTTTTTTTTAGATGTGTAACACGGAAATAAAACAGTGTTTTAACATTGATGCAGAAATGATTCACAATCATTTAAACATTGTTTTTAGTTTAAAGTACAAAGCTACACGTGGCCGTGTTCCAAACGCCAGCCTCTTTTTCAACCCAAAGTAGTGTACTATTTAGGGGAATAGGGTGCCATTTTGATATGCACCCCCCCTCCTATTCCACCCACCTGTTGTGTCTAAATGGAGACTGTAAAGTCCTGAATGATTTGCACGTGAGCTGGATTTGATGTTGTCGTCAAACAATTAACACATTCATAATGCTTCAAGATCAAAGGAATCGCCACCATTAAGATTATTTGTATATTTTGTTGGGGGGGGGTGCTGTGTGAAGTTGAAAGTGGGATTGCTGTAAATTGTACAAAATGATGCACATTTAAAAAAAATTAAAAAATGTTTTAATTAACCTGGTGCAGTCCTGTCCCCCTGCAGCGGTTGTTGACCTGGTTGTGCCTTAACTTTGTGCTTTCAAACAACCAAACAACCACAAACAGCTGTCACTGCATTACTGGAGAATGTCTTGGGGTTTATTATAGCGGTATAATCATTTGTTTAAAGGGAACGTGAGGTCAGAAAGAAAGAGCTTGTGTTTTCTTGGAAAGTTTTTTTTTTTTTCTCTCATTCTGGACAACACCGAGAATGTGGGTGTTTTCGTAGGTGTGTTTGTGTCCAACAATATGCTTTCCTGCCCCCCCCCCACCAGAGTGCGTCCCCAAATGGCACTCTTTTCCCTATGTAGTGCACTACTTTTGACTCGAGCCTTATGGTGACCGGGGTGCCATTTGGGGACCTACCCAATATTTTTTTATTATTTTAAATTCAAGTCCGGTTGTTGTTTGGGTAGTCAAACGTGGGTAGTTTAAAAAAATGTTTAGATACTTTCTGCTTTTACTCTCCTTCCCATTTACAGAATGACCTTTTTACATTCACAGTTGTATTCCACTGCACAGAGCTGAATATGTACAAAATAAACAATGTTCAAAATGGAAGCCAGTTTGTTTTTTTGCTGACTGTACTTTCCTGTGTGGTGCATCATGGGTAATGATCTTTAAAAAAAATATAAAAAATTGTATTTAATTGTCACCAGCCTGATGGTGAATACCAGTGATGCACCCGAAGGTTGTTTTTCTTCTTAAGAAATGATATGAGTCTGTATAAAATGAGTGAATGTACATGTTTGGTCTGTGTGTGCGGCTTACATTAAAAAAAAAAACACAAATTTTCCAGAAATCCCGGTTTTTAGAGGATTTTGGTGTGTTCTGCTTATTCCCTCTTAATTCCGGCTGACATTTCTGGGGAATTTGGGTAAAAGTTTCCAGAATTTTCTAAACCTATCTGTGTGGCACTTCTCTACGGTCCAAGATGACGCTTGCTGCTTCAACTATCAGCTGCTCCCCCCTTCAATGACGTTTCTTTCTCTCGTTTATGTAAACGTTGTATGCAGAAGACGTTTAATTCCTATTGACCTATCACGACCCCCCCCTCAAGTCACATGACGCTAAAGTTGTCCAATAATGTCCAGACATTTTAAAAGGTTCAGATGTAATTGGTCACTTAATTGTCTTGTTAAAAATAATAATGTCTCTGATTTAAAGATGATTACTTCTTCGTCACTGCTCTACATAAATAGACTTGTATGTTTTATAATCAGTTGTGCAGTGAAGACTGCTAATGGTGTGTGTGTGTGTGTGTGTGTGTGTGTGTTGTTCCACAGCTTTCTCTATATCTTGTCCTATATGGAAATGGAAGGTGTCCTCGCCTGTCCTCTACCTCACCCCAACCCACCCCCCCTCAGTGCTGTGCCTGTGTCCACTATGCTTCCTGACCCACTAATTGAGGTGTCTGAGTCAACCTCCCCCCTCTCAGTGCAGAACCTGTCCAGCTGTGCCTGTGTCCACATGCTTCCTGTGCCTGTGTCCACTATGCTTCCTGACCCACCAATTGAGGTGTCTGAGTCAACCTACCATAAGTGGTGTAACTCAAAACAGACAATGTAGATTTGAGTCTGGGCTCCTGTGACCCATTTTAAGAATTGTACTGTATAATAATGAATGATGTGTAACACCACAAACCATAGGGGGGTCCAGACCCACAGTCTGGGAACCACTGCTCTAAAGAGTGGAAACCATAGGGGGGTCCAGACCCACAGTCTGGGAACCACTGCTCTAAAGAGTGGAAACCATAGGGGGGTCCAGACCCACAGTCTGAGTGGAAATGCATGGATAATGCTGGAACCAGGGAAGGAACCAGGCTGTCCAAACACGCAGAAACCAGGGAAAGAACCAGGCTGTCCAAACACGCAGAAACCAGGGAAGGAACCAGGCTGTCCAAACACGCAGAAACCAGGGAAAGAACCAGGCTGTCCAAACACACATGGACAATGCTGGAACCAGGGAAAGAACCAGGCTGTCCAAACACGCATGGACAATGCTGGAACCAGGGAAGGAACCAGGCTGTCCAAACACGCATGGACAATGCTGGAACCAGGGAAGGAACCAGGCTGTCCAACATGAGTTCACAGCAGTAAGCGGTCTTATTTCAGTCATTCAAGGAGTGGGGTGAACACATTGATCATCTATTGTCATTGGATTGGGCCTCTTCTTCACGTCCAGAATCAAACAGTAGGAATAGTCTATTCTAACTCACTATTCTAACAGTGCTATTCTATTCTAACTCACTATTCTAACACTGCTATTCTATTCTAACACTGCTATTCTATTCTAACTGCTATTCTATCAGTACTATTCTATTCTAACTGTGCTATGCTATAATAACTCACTATTCTAACAGTGCTATTCTATTCTAACTCCCTATTCTAACTCTCTATTCTAACAGTACTATTATAGCGGTCTTATTTCTCTCTATTGTCATTAGTGCTATTCTATTCTAACAGTACTATTCTATTCTAACAGTGCTATTCTATTCTAACAGTGCTATTCTATTCTAACAGTGCTATTCTATTCTAACAGTGCTATTCTATTCTAACAGTGCTATTCTATTCTAACAGTGCTATTCTATTCTAACAGCACTATTATACTCTAACAGTACTATTCTATTCTAACAGTGCTATTCTATTCTAACAGTGCTATGCTATTCTCTCTCACTATTCTAACCGTGCTATGCTATTCTAACTCACTATTCTAACAGTGCTATGCTATTCTCTCTCACTATTCTAACAGTGCTATTCTATTATATTCCAGGAACCAGGCTGTCCAAACACGCAGAAACCAGGGAAAGAACCAGGCTGTCCAAACACGCAGAAACCAGGGAAGGAACCAGGCTGTCCAAACACGCAGAAACCAGGGAAAGAACCAGGCTGTCCAAACACACATGGACAATGCTGGAACCAGGCTGTCCAAACACGCAGAAACCAGGGAAAGAACCAGGCTGTCCAAACACACATGGACAATGCTGGAACCAGGCTGTCCAAACACACATGGACAATGCTGGAACCAGGGAAGGAACCAGGCTGTCCAACATGAGTTCACAGCAGTAAGCGGTCTTATTTCAGTCATTCAAGGAGTGGGGTGAACACATTGATCATCTATTGTCATTGGATTGGGCCTCTTCTTCACCTCCAGAATCAAACAGTAGGAATAGTCTATTCTAACTCACTATTCTAACAGTGCTATTCTATTCTAACTCACTATTCTATTCTAACACTGCTATTCTATTCTAACTCACTATTCTAACAGTGCTATTCTATTCTAACTCACTATTCTAACAGTGCTATTCTATTCTAACACTGCTATTCTATTCTAACACTGCTATTCTATTCTAACAGTGCTATTCTATTCTAACTCACTATTCTAACAGTGCTATTCTATTCTAACAGTACTATTCTATTCTAACTGTGCTATGCTATAATAACTCACTATTCTAACAGTGCTATTCTATTCTAACTCCCTATTCTAACTCTCTATTCTAACAGTACTATTATACTCTAACAGTGCTATTCTATTCTAACAGTACTATTCTATTCTAACAGTGCTATTCTATTCTAACAGTGCTATTCTATTCTAACAGTACTATTCTATTCTAACAGTGCTATTCTATTCTAACAGTGCTATTCTATTCTAACAGTGCTATTCTATTCTAACAGTGCTATTCTATTCTAACTCCCTATTCTAACTCTCTATTCTAACAGTGCTATTCTATTCTAACAGTACTATTCTATTCTAACAGTGCTATTCTATTCTAACAGTACTATTCTATTCTAACTCGCTATTCTAACCGTGCTATGCTATTCTAACTCACTATTCTATTCTAACACTGCTATTCTATTCTAACTCACTATTCTAACAGTGCTATTCTATTCTAACTCACTATTCTAACAGTGCTATTCTATTCTAACTCACTATTCTAACAGTGCTATTCTATTATATTCCAGCCTATTTCTCTCATTGGACTCGCTTTCCAATCTGCTGTAGTAACAATCCATTGTAATAGTCCATGTTTCCAGGCACGAGAGCCAGTAGTAAGATAACTCATTTAAATAGTCTGCTAGTTTGGCTTTAAATAGTCTGCTAGTTTGGCTTTAAATAGACTGCTAGTTTGGCTTGATCCTACTGTATGGACTCAATTTCGCGTAATCTGATTTTGCTCTTGTTCATATTTGGAGATATGTGCCTGTGGCGCTGGAATCTATCCCACAATGCACCAGTCATTACCTAACTAAGAAGTCCACAGTAGACATTTCCCACTATAGTGGCAAGCTGCAAAGTCGAAATTGGCATAAATCGTGAAAATGTATGAAGACGTCAATTCGCTTTTTGCTCTTCATTTAAGCGTAGGTCAGGCACACGTCTAGGAGTATGGTTAATGTTAGCGTTAGTTTTTAAAGAAGATAAAATTGTAGAACTTCCGGGTTTTGCAGCTTGGCCATATAGTGACAACCCCTCAGACAGGCCAGCGGTGTGTTGTCCGTTTCTGTCGTCTCACTGAGTTGTGTTCACAGATAATGACCGGACACCGGACGGACCGCCCGTCTGCCAGTGGGATCACGATCTGCGTTACTTTGTTGTCCCTGCTACTTTTTACAGGTATGTGACCGACATTTCGATTCGTAGTTGATTTACTAACTGTTGCAATAGCATGATACATATTCGAGTGTGTGCAAAGATTGTCGTGGTTGTTTATAAATGTCATTTTGTTTCCAGAGTTTTCTGCTCGGGGAAAGTGGCGCTTGTTTGACCGTCCACTGTCCATAACAAACAATGTCCTTGTCATTTGATAGTCTAGATAACAATACGGGCTCGTTTTGAGTGGGACACCAGTTGCTGAAATAGCCTATTCAGTTATAATACACAGTCATGCACTTGTAGGCTAAAATGTTGCCTTTTACTGTAAAGACATTGACACTTGAACGTGACAACAGTTCTTGGTGAATACATTATATTAAAAAGGTAAACAAGTGCTGTATCCAGCGTCAGTGTAATCGGATACGTTAGAAACATAGCTAGTTATGTTACAGTAAGTTTAATAGACCAAACGTTACAGAAGAGCTGACCACTTGACTGTCGTCTATACTGACTGTAGTCTATACTGGCTGTAGTCTATACTGACTGTAGTCTATACTGACTGTAGTCTATACTGGCTGTAGTCTATACTGACTGTAGTCTATACTGGCTGTAGTCTATACTGACTGTAGTCTATACTGACTGTAGTCTATACTGGCTGTAGTCTATACTGACTATACTGGCTGTAGTCTATACTGACTTCTATACTGACTGTAGTCTATACTGGCTGTAGTCTATACTGACTGTAGTCTATACTGACTGTAGTCTATACTGACTTCTATACTGACTGTAGTCTATACTGACTTCTATACTGACTGTAGTCTATACTGACTGTAGTCTATACTGACTTCTATACTGACTGTAGTCTATACTGACTGTAGTCTATACTGACTGTAGTCTATACTGACTGTAGTCTATACTGACTGTAGTCTATACTGACTGTAGTCTATACTGACTGTAGTCTATACTGACTTCTATACTGACTGTAGTCTATACTGTAGTCTATACTGACTTCTATACTGACTGTAGTCTATACTGACTTCTATACTGACTGTAGTCTATACTGACTGTAGTCTATACTGACTGTAGTCTATACTGACTGTAGTCTATACTGACTGTAGTCTATACTGACTAGTCTATACTGACTGTAGTCTATACTGTCTATACTGACTGTAGTCTATACTGACTAGTCTATACTGACTGTAGTCTATACTGACTGTAGTGACTGACTAGTCTATACTGACTAGTCTATACTGACTGTAGTCTATACTGACTAGTCTATATTGTCTATACTGACTGTAGTCTATACTGACTGTAGTACTGACTGTAGTCTATACTGACTGTAGTCTATGACTGTAGTCTATACTGACTGTAGTCTATACTGACTGTAGTCTACTACTGTAGTCTATACTGACTGTAGTCTATACTGACTTCTATACTGGCTGTAGTCTATACTGGCTGTAGTCTATACTGACTGTAGTCTATACTGACTGTAGTCTATACTGACTGTAGTCTATACTGACTGTAGTCTATACTGACTGTAGTCTATACTGGCTGTAGTCTATACTGACTGTAGTCTATACTGGCTGTAGTCTATACTGACTGTAGTCTATACTGACTGTAGTCTATACTGACTGTAGTCTATACTGACTGTAGTCTATACTGGCTGTAGTCTATACTGACTGTAGTCTATACTGACTGTAGTCTATACTGACTGTAGTCTATACTGACTGTAGTCTATACTGGCTGTAGTCTATACTGGCTGTAGTCTATACTGACTGTAGTCTATACTGACTGTAGTCTATACTGACTAGTCTATACTGACTGTAGTCTATACTGACTGTAGTCTATACTGACTGTAGTCTATACTGACTGTAGTCTATACTGACTGTAGTCTATACTGACTGTAGTCTATACTGACTGTAGTCTATACTGACTTCTATACTGACTGTAGTCTATACTGACTGTAGTCTATACTGACTGTAGTCTATACTGACTGTAGTCTATACTGACTAGTCTATACTGACTGTAGTCTATACTGACTGTAGTCTATACTGACTGTAGTCTATACTGACTGTAGTCTATACTGACTGTAGTCTATGGCAGTTTTAATGTGGCACACTTGTCAGCCTTTGCTTATGAAGGCGAAAACGGTACTAGAAATAGCTCGGACCAGGTTTAATGTCAGTGCATTCACTGCAGCCTCCGTTATAAGCATAGTTGGCAATAAACCACGGCTTGAGTATTTAGAACCTAATAGAACGTAATCTAGAACACACGGCATGAGTATTTAGAACCTAATAGAACGTAATCTAGAACACACGGCATGAGTATTTAGAACCTAATAGAACGTAATCTAGAACACACGGCTTGAGTATTTAGAACCTAATAGAACGTAATCTAGAACACACGCCTACTGTATTATATTCTTATTATTGACTGGCTGAGAGTTCATTCTTCATGTGTAAGAAGTGGTGTTTCACCTTGAGTTGGATGCCAGTCAAACCCATAATAAATATTCACTGAAATTCTTGAATTAGAATAATTCTATGGTCAGACCATCCAGGAGATGGTTATAAGGATCGACCTTACCGACCTACACAGTTACTAGGTCTGGAAACCCTTCTTATATCCGTAGGGTTTTCAGAGGTTAGCGTCGCCCACGGTTAGCTGCGTGGGAACTACAATATCCACGCTGTGTTTTAACATTTAGAAACGTCAGTAAATATTGCTTGTGAAACGTTTTTCCAATCACATGCTGATATACCCCTTATCTTTCATAACAGCGAAAAATCTACTTACTGTGGCAGTTTAGCCCCAGATCCATATGCTGTCTCCAGATGACTGCACTTCCTCCTCAGTTAGCTTACGCACAGGTGTTTAAAGCATGCTAGTTATCCCAGGTGGCCACCTCTGTCTTCCCTAAACAAGCGCAGTAACATGGATATATATATATATATGGCCGTGTGGGAACACTGACCGTAACCCTTTAAAAGTGTGTTGTAATTTAACCATTGTTAAAAAAAAAAAAGATTTCTCTCAGTTTACAAAACTGTACCGCACGTTTTATTTAACCTTTATTTAACTAGGCAAATCAGTTAAGAATAAATTATTATTTACAATGACGGCATACCCCGGCCAAACCCGGACAACGCTGGGCCAATTGTGCGCAGCCCTTTGGGACTCCCAATCACGGCCGGATGTGATGCGGCCTGGATTCGAACCAGGGACTGTAAGCAATGCCTCTTGCACTAAGATGCAGTGTCTTTGACTGAGTTCAGAACGAGCGTCGGGGCTCGTAAAAAAAATCCCCCAACCAGGGACTGACGATAGTATCTTCTGGTTGGGAGACTAGATGCTGCTGGAAGTGGTGTTGGACGGCCAGTAAGAAGCACTCTTTCCTCTGGTCTAAAAAATATCCCAATGCCCCAGGGCAGTGATTGGGGACACTGCCCTGTGTAAGGTGCTGTCTTTCGGATGGGATGTTAAAACGAATGTCCTGACTCTCTATGGTCACTAAAGATCCCGTGGCACTTATCGTAAGAGTAGGGGTGTTAACCCCGGTGTCCTGACTCTCTATGGTCACTAAAGATCCCGTGGCACTTATTGTAAGAGTAGGGGTGTTAACCCCGGTGTCCTGACTAAATTCCCAATCTGGCCTTCATACCATCATGGTCACCTAATCGTCCCCAGTTTACAATTGGCTCATTCATCCCCCTCCTCTCCCCTGTAACTATTCCCCAGGTCGTTGTCTAATCATTCCTCCTCTCCCCTGTAACTATTCCCCAGGTCGTTGTCTAATCATTCCTCCTCTCCCCCTGTAACTATTCCCCAGGTCGTTGATGTAAATGAGAACGTGTTCTCAGTCAACTTACCTGGTAAAATAAAAATAGGTACTTAAGCAGTTGGAGTCCATGAATGGAATACCCAGTTACCAGGTTACGCCGCCCAGTTCAAACCGGTCTGTCACTCATTTACATTAATATAGTCGTAACAAAGCCATTAAAACGTCATAAAATCACCACTAATCAACTAGCAAAATGTGCAGCATCATTCACCACTAACACAAGGTTGCTGTTTGGTTGGCTTTGGCTGTGGTCTGTCGTCTCTGTCATTATTTGGCAGCACATCCTACCCATTAGAGGGCTTGGATAGCCCAGGCCTTCTTAAGAGGGTTTGGATCGTTAGCTTGGATAGCCCAGGCCTTCTTAATTAAGAGGGTTTGGATTGTTAGCTTGGATAGCCCAGGCCTTCTTAATTAAGAGGGTTTGGATTGTTAGCTTGGATAGCCCAGGCCTTCTAAAGAGGGTTTGGATTGTTAGCTTGGATAGCCCAGGCCTTCTTAATTAAGAGGGTTTGGATTGGATGGCCCTCTCCTTCAGCAGTTATTGTTCATTGTGTCCAAAACAAAGGCTACTTAGCACAATAATCACTGCTTGCCTGCCTGCTGTGCTCAGTCCCAATGCTGCCATTCTACTACTGCATCAACATACTGTAGTTATTAGCCATGTTGTAGTCATTAGCCATGTCGACATAGCCGTTAGCCATGTCGACATAGCCGTTAGCCATGTAGACATACTGTAGCCGTTAGCCACGTGGACGTACTGTAGCCGTTAGCCACGTGGACGTACTGTAGCCGTTAGCCACGTGGACGTACTGTAGCCGTTAGCCACGTGGACGTACTGTAGCCGTTAGCCACGTGGACGTACTGTAGCCGTTAGCCACGTGGGACGTACTGTAGCCGTTAGCCACGTGGACGTACTGTAGCCGTTAGCCACGTGGACGTACTGTAGCCGTTAGCCACGTGGACGTACTGTAGCCGTTAGCCACGTGGACGTACTGTAGCCTAGCCACGTAGCCGTTAGCCACGTGGACGTACTGTAGCCGTTAGCCACGTGGACGGCCGTTAGCCACGTGTAGCCGTTAGCCACGTGGACGTACTGTAGCCATGTGGACGTACTGTAGCCGTTAGCCACTGTGCCATGTGGACGTACTGTAGCCGTTAGCCACGTGGACGTACTGTAGCCATGTGGACGTACTGTAGCCGTTAGCCACGTGGACGTACTGTAGCCGTTAGCCACGTGGACGTACTGTAGCCGTTAGCCATGTGGACGTACTGTAGCGTTAGCCACGTGGACGTACTTAGCCACCACGTGGGACGTACTGTAGCCATTAGCCACGTGTAGTACTGTAGCCGTTAGCCATGTGGACGTACTGTAGCCGTTAGCCACGTGGACGTACTGTAGCCACGTGGACGTACTGTAGCCATGTGGACGTACTGTAGCCGTTAGCCATGTGGACGTACTGTAGCCGTAGCCACGTAGCTGTAGCCATGTGGACGTACTGTAGCCATGTGGACGTACTGTAGCCATGTGGACGTACTGTAGCCACTGTAGCCACGTGGACGTACTGTAGCCATGTGGACGTACTGTAGCCATGTGGACGTACTGCAGCCGTTAGCCATGTGGACGTACTGTAGCCATGTGGACGTACTGTAGCCGTTAGCCATGTGGACGTACTGTAGCCGTTAGCCATGTGGACGTACTGTAGCCATGTGGACGTACTGTAGCCGTTAGCCATGTGGACGTACTGTAGCCGTTAGCCATGTGGACGTACTGCAGCCATGTGGACGTACTTAGCCATGTGGACGTACTGTAGCCGTTAGCCATGTGGACGTACTGTAGCCGTTAGCCATGTGGACGTACTGTAGCCGTTAGCCATGTGGACGTACTGTAGCCGTTAGCCATGTGGACGTACTGTAGCTGTAGCCATGTGGACGTACTGTAGCCATGTAGCCATGTAGCCATGGACGTACTGTAGCCATGTGGACGTACTGTAGCCATGTGGCGTACTGTAGCCATGTGGACGTACTGTAGCCATGTGGACGTACTGTAGCCATGTGGACGTACTGTAGCCATGTGGACGTACTGTAGCCACGTGGACGTACTGTAGCCACGTGGACGTACTGTAGCCATGTGGACGTACTGTAGCCGTTAGCCATGTGGGACGTACTGTAGCCATGTGGACGTACTGTAGCCATGTGGACGTACTGTAGCCATGTGGACGTACTGTAGCCGTTAGCCATGTGGACGTACTGTAGCCATGTGGACGTACTGTAGCCATGTGGACGTACTGTAGCCACGTGGACGTACTGTAGCCATGTGGACGTACTGTAGCCATGTGGACGTACTGTAGCCATGTGGACGTACTGTAGCCATGTGGACGTACTGTAGCCATGTGGACGTACTGTAGCCGTTAGCCATGTGGACGTACTGTAGCCATGTGGATGTACTGTAGCCATGTGGACGTACTGTAGCCATGTGTGGACGTAGCCACTGTAGCCGTTAGCCACGTGGACGTACTGTAGCCGTTAGCCATGTGGGCGTACTGTAGCCGTTAGCCATGTGGACGTACTGTAGCCACGTGGACATACTGTAGCCACGTGTGGACGTACTGTAGCCGTTAGCCACGTGGACGTACTGTAGCCGTTAGCCACGTGGACGTACTGTAGCCGTTAGCCACGTGGGACGTACTGTAGCCGTTAGCCACGTGGACGTACTGTAGCCGTTAGCCACGTGGACGTACTGTAGCCGTTAGCCACGTGGGACGTACTGTAGCCGTTAGCCACGTGGGACGTACTGTAGCCGTTAGCCACGCCACATGTGGACTGTACCGTTAGGACGTACGTAGCCACGTGGACGTACTGTAGCCGTTAGCCACGTGGACGTACTGTAGCCGTTAGCCACGTGGGACGTACTGTAGCCGTTAGCCACGGGACGTACTGTAGCCGTTAGCCACGTGGACGTACTGTAGCCGTTAGCCCACGTGGGACGTACTGTAGCCGTTAGCCACGTGGACGTACTGTAGCCCGTTAGCCACGTGGACGTACTGTAGCCGTTAGCCACGTGGACGTACTGTAGCCGTTAGCCACGTGGACGTACTGTAGCCGTTAGCCACGTGGACGTACTGTAGCCATGTGGACGCCGTTAGCCACGTGGACGTACTGTAGCCGTTAGCCACGTGTGGACGTACTGTAGCCGTTAGCCACGTGGACGTACTGTAGCCCGTTAGCCACGTGCCATGTGGACGTACTGTAGCCGTTAGCCACGTGGACGTACTGTAGCCGTTAGCCACGTGGACGTACGTACTGTAGCCACGTGGGACGTACTGTAGCCGTTAGCCATGTGGACGTACTGTAGCCGTTAGCCCGTTAGCCACGTGGACGTACTGTAGCCATGTGGCCACGTACTGTAGCCGTTAGCCACGTGGACGTACTGTAGCCGTTAGCCACGTGGACGTACTGTAGCCGTTAGCCACGTGGACGTACTGTAGCCGTTAGCCACGTGGACGTACTGTAGCCATGTGGACGTACTGTAGCCGTTAGCCATGTGGACGTACTGTAGCCGTTAGCCACGTGGACGTACTGTAGCCGTTAGCCACGTGGACGTACTGTAGCCGTTAGCCATGTGGACGTACTGTAGCCATGTGGACGTACTGTAGCCGTTAGCCATGTGGACGTACTGTAGCCGTTAGCCACGTGGGACGTACTGTAGCCGTTAGCCATGTGGACGTAGCCGTTAGCCTGTAGCCGTTAGCCATGTGGACGTACTGTAGCCATGTGGACGTACTGTAGCCATGTGGACGTACTGTAGCCGTTAGCCACGTGGACGTACTGTAGCCATGTGGACGTACTGTAGCCATGTGGACGTACTGTAGCCATGTGGACGTACTGTAGCCATGTGGACGTACTGTAGCCACGTGGACTGTAGCCTGTAGCCACGTGGACGTACTGTAGCCATGTGGACGTACTGTAGCCGTTAGCCATGTGGACGTACTGTAGCCATGTGGACGTACTGTAGCCATGTGGACGTACTGTAGCCATGTGGACGTACTGTAGCCGTTAGCCATGTGGACGTACTGTAGCCATGTGGACGTACTGTAGCCATGTGGACGTACTGTAGCCACGTGGACGTACTGTAGCCTGTAGCCATGTGGACGTACTGTAGCCATGTGGACGTACTGTAGCCATGTGGACTGTAGCCATGTGGACGTACTGTAGCCATGTGGACGTACTGTAGCCATGTGGACGTACTGTAGCCATGTGGACGTACTGTCAGCCGTTAGCCATGTGGACGTACTGTAGCCGTTAGCCATGTGGACGTACTGTAGCCGTTAGCCATGTTAAATAGTTGGTGACAAGCTTAAAAATCAATGGAAGTGTAGGCTACACAATTAAATGTACCAAATTGAAAATATATTCAGAATTTTTAAGATAATTTTGATTGATACTGTCCTATAGGATGGGATACTTTAAAAAATATGATTAGATTTTCTACAGGAGTCTAATAATAGAATACTGTAGCCTGCTATTCTATCAGTCTAATAGTAGACTACATTATTCTATCAGTAGACTACAGTATTCTATCAGTCTAATAGTAGACTACAGTATTCTATCAGTCTAATAGTAGGCTACAGTATTCTATCAGTCTAATGGTATTCTATCAGTCTAATAGTAGACTACAGTATTCTATCAGTCTAATAGTAGACTACAGTATTCTATCAGTCTAATAGTAGACTACAGTATTCTGTCAGTCTAATAGTAGAATACTGTAGCCTGCTATTCTATCATTCTAATAGTATTATATCAGTCTAATAGTATTCTATCATTCTAATAGTATTCTATCATTCTAATAGTATTCTATCATTCTAATAGTATTCTATCATTCTAGTATTCTATCATTCTAATAGTATTCTATCAGTCTAATATTAGGCTACAGTATTCTATCAGTCTAATAGTGGAATAGTAGACTACAGTATTATATCAGTCTAATAGTAGACTACAGTATTCTATCAGTGGAATAGTAGACTACAGTATTCTATCATTCTAATAGTAGACTACAGTATTCTATCAGTCTAATAGTATTCTATCAGTCTAATAGTAGACTACAGTATTCTATCAGTCTAATAGTAGACTACAGTATTCTATCAGTCTAATAGTAGACTACAGTATTCTATCAGTCTAATAGTATTCTATCAGTCTAATAGTAGACTACAGTATTCTATCAGTCTAATAGTAGACTACAGTATTCTATCAGTCTAATAGTAGAATACTGTAGCCTGCTATTCTATCAGTCTAATAGTAGACTACAGTATTCTATCAGTCTAATAGTATTCTATCAGTCTAATAGTAGGCTACAGTATTCTATCAGTCTAATGGTATTCTATCAGTCTAATAGTAGAATACTGTAGCCTGCTATTCTATCAGTCTAATAGTAGGCTACAGTATTCTATCATTCTAATAGTATTATATCAGTCTAATAGTAGACTACAGTATTCTATCAGTCTAATAGTAGACTACAGTATTCTATCAGTCTAATAGTAGACTACAGTATTCTATCAGTCTAATAGTAGACTACAGTATTCTGTCAGTCTAATAGTAGACTACAGTATTCTGTCAGTCTAATAGTAGACTACAGTATTCTGTCAGTCTAATAGTAGACTACAGTATTCTGTCAGTCTAATAGTAGAATAATAGACTACAGTATTCTATCAGTCTAATAGTAGACTACAGTATTCTGTCAGTCTAATAGTAGACTACAGTATTCTGTCAGTCTAATAGTAGACTACAGTATTCTGTCAGTCTAATAGTAGACTACAGTATTCTGTCAGTCTAATAGTAGACTACAGTATTCTGTCAGTCTAATAGTAGACTACAGTATTCTGTCAGTCTAATAGTAGACTACAGTATTCTGTCAGTCTAATAGTAGACTCAGTCTAATAGTAGACTATCAGTCTAATAAGTAGACTACAGTATTCTGTCAGTCTAATAGTAGACTACAGTATTCTGTCAGTAGAATAGTAGACTATCAGTATTCTGTCAGTCTAATAGTAGACTACAGTATTCTATCAGTAGACTACAGTATTCTATCAGTCTAAGTATTCTGTCAGTCTAATAGTAGACTACAGTATTCTATCAGTCTAATCAGTCTAAGTATTCTGTCAGTCTAATAATAGAATACTGTAGCCTCTGTATTCTATATTCTAATAGTATTCTGTCAGTCTAATAGTAGACTACAGTATTCTATCAGTCTAATAGTAGAATAATAGACTACAGTATTCTATCAGTCTAATAGTAGAATAGTAGACTACAGTATTCTGTCAGTCTAATAGTAGACTACAGTATTCTGTCAGTCTAATAGTAGACTACAGTATTCTGTCAGTCTAATAGTAGACTACAGTATTCTGTCAGTCTAATAGTAGACTACAGTATTCTGTCAGTCTAATAGTAGACTACAGTATTCTGTCAGTCTAATAGTAGACTACAGTATTCTGTCAGTCTAATAGTAGACTACAGTATTCTGTCAGTCTAATAGTAGACTATCAGTCTAATAGTACCAGTAGGCTTGTCTTTCTGTTGTTCCAGGAGAGCTGCTGTACTGGGAGCAGAATACAGTGTTCGCTGAGCTGAAGGTTGTCTGGGTCCCTTGGGACTGTTTCTGTCTCTGTAGGGGGAGAGAGAGCACTCAGCTTTAGTCCAGCCGCAGAGCTCTGCCTCAGCTCTATATAAGGCCCTAGTAGTTCTATATTAGTTCCAGAAGAAGCCAGCTAGCTAGGCTAACTTTTGTTTATCACGTTCCACCTCCTCACACATTTTTGTGGCGTTCAACTTCATCCAGTTTTGTCTGTAGCTACGTTACTGCGAGGTCTTTGAACTGGTATTTTGGCTTGTTTTGGTCGTTTCTCAACAACAAAATGGTCCTTTTCGCCTACTTAAGGGGTTTCCCCTTACTTGGTCCTCAGGAACCCAAGAGGTGCACGTTTCTGTCCTCAGGAACCCAAGAGGTGCACGTTTCTGTCCTCAGGAACCCAAGAGGTGCACGTTTCGGTCCTCAGGAACCCAAGAGGTGCACGTTTCTGTCCTCAGGAACCCAAGAGGTGCACGTTTCTGTCCTCAGGAACCCAAGGGGTGCACGTTTCTGTCCTCAGGAACCCAAGGGGTGCACGTTTCTGTCCTCAGGACCCCAAGGGGTGCACGTTTCGGTCCTCAGGAACCCAAGAGGTGCACGTTAAGGCCCTAGTAGTTCAGAAGAAGCCAGCTAGTCTAGGGTCCTCAGGAACCCAAGAGGTGCACGTTTCTGTCCTCAGGAACCCAAGAGGTGCACGTTTCTGTCCTCAGGAACCCAAGAGGTGCACGTTTCTGTCCTCAGGAACCCAAGGGTGCACGTTTCGGTCCTCAGGACCCCAAGGGGTGCACGTTTCGGTCCTCAGGAACCCAAGGGTGCTTTTGCCAACGTTTCTGTCCTCAGGAACCCAAGAGGTGCACGTTTCTGTCCTCAGGAACCCAAGAGGTGCACGTTTCTGTCCTCAGGAACCCAAGAGGTGCACGTTTCGGTCCTCAGGAACCCAAGAGGTGCACGTTTCGGTTTGTGCTCCAGCACGACACAGCTGATTGTCAAATAATCAACTAAAATCATCAAGCTTTGATTATTTGAATAAGCTGTGTCGTGCTGGGGCACAAACCGAAACGTGCACCTCTTGGGTTCCTGAGGACAGAAACGTGCACCTCTTGGGGCCCTGAGGACTGAGTGTGGGGAAACACTGGCCCTGTATCTTCACCTAAATCCGAACATTTAAACATAGCAAATGTGTTTTAAAAATGAATTAAGGACAGTTTTAAATGTAATTTTTTATTTTATTTTTAAATAATAATAAATCAGATAAATGTCTCAGGCTCAGGTTTTGATCCAGTGACAGCTAGCCCTTTTGATTGGACCTCCGACACAATGCTGTCAACCTTTTGAAAGGTTGTCTCGTTTCCTCCTCTACTTCTGCCACCTGGTGGTAGATGTTGGTACTGCGGTTCGACGGCTGAGTCCATCCTAGGAATGTTATCTCCTCATCCGAACAACAACACTTCAAAGTAAACCAGCAAGCCCTTTTTTAGTCATGGCTAATATACTGAAGTATTCAACAAGTATTCTGACAATAACAGATCTACAACTCTAGTTTACCTGAACATGTCGAGACTGCTTGGTTTGTTCTAACCATCTATGCATCTCTCTCTCGGACACACACACACACACACACACACACACACAATACACCACACACACCATACACCATACACCACTCACACACCACACACAGCAGGTAAAGCCTTGCTTAATAATCACATCTCCAGATTCACCACTAGATGTCCCTCCCTCCACACACTAACTCACTGTACTCTCACTCACACACACACATGCTATCAATCTCTCTGTATCGCCACGACAGCTTGCTTTGTAACCTGTGAGGTCCTGAAATGTGTGGCACTGTCCAACATCACACACACCACACTCCTACTCAGCTCTCTCTCTCTCCTTGTAGCTTGGTCTGTCTTTCTCTGATCGTGTGCCTGCCCTGCCATGGCTGTCCTGCTAAGGCGTGTGGCTCTACAGTTGTCCCTGAGACAGACCAGGACCCCCCCCCAGAAGGCCCTGCTGCTAGCCACTCTTCTAGGTAGAGTAACCACGGCTTGACTATGTCATAACCCCCGGTTAGAGGGACTGGGTGGGGGTAGAATCAGATGGTCAGTCTTATATCCCCCCCCCGTGTAAAGACAACATGTACAGCCAGCACAAATAGAGCCTCACAATGGAGCCGTCATAATACCCAGAAAACCTAGCGGTCAAAAAGGGCAAACAGGTTCCAATTGTTTTGAAAAATGAATTGTTTTGAAACATTTATATGATACTTAACCAGGCAGTGTCCAGAGAGTAAAGACAGACATGCATCACATTATATGATACATAAATGTCATTATTATTGGTAGATTATTTACATTATGTATATTCCTGTAGTAATAATGGACCCTAACATTCTGATCCATGTCGTCCTATAACTGTCTCATCCTCACCTCTGGGGTCAACTTCAAATGGAGTGGAATATTTCATTCTGATCCATGTCTTCAACATGGCCTCTGTCCTTCAAGGCTCTGTGTGTCTGTCTGTTAACCAATCGTCTTACAGCATCCGCCCTGTTAACCAATCGTCCTTCAGCATCAGCCCTGCATGAAAAAGGTGGGACGTCGGTCGGTGAATGGATCAGACCCGTTTGTCTGTCCGTTTAACAGTGTACAGTGATTGAAATGTGACCTTTGACCTATGTGTTGTTGTTTCTCTCTCTCTCTCCCTCCCTGCCCCTCTCTCTCAGCCTGAGTAGCATAGCCCCCCCCATCCCTCCCTTACATCCCTCTCTCCTAGACAGGGTGTGTCAGTCGGGCGTGTCCCCTCTCTCTCTCTCTCCTCCAATTAGCAGACAGCAGCAGCCGCCAATCAGAAGCAGCCATGTCGGGGTTCAATCTGCTACACCTGATCACCAATGCCAAGCCTGTTACTCTGAAGCCATGTGGGCTCCCTTCAGGTTGAGCTGGGTGCTATGTGGTGTGGTGTGGTGTGGTGTGCCTGTCTGCTGTGCTCTGCTCTGCCCTCTTCTGGTTTTTAATCTCCTTGAGATGTGTGATGATTTTATGAAGGGTGTGTGTGATGATTTTATGAAGGGTGTGTGTGATGATTTTATGAAGGGTGTGTGTGATGATTTTATGAAGGGTGTGTGTGATGATTTTATGAAGGGTGTGTGTGATGATTTTATGAAGGGTGTGTGTGATGATTTTATGAAGGGTGTGTGTGATGATTTTATGAAGGGTGTGTGTGATGATTTTATGAAGGGTGTGTGTGATTTTTTGTTGTTGTCTCCTGCCGAAAAAACACTCCCCACCTACATTAGTATTTATTAAGTTAATATTTGATAATTATGGTAATTATTGTAGCATTGAAGTCCTTTTTCGTAGGATATTTACAGCTGGCAGGTTTATTTGCCATGTATAATAAATATATTGTAAATATTAAAATATAAAGATACAAAGTTATTTATTTGGAAGCTTGGTGATTGTGGTGTTTTACTGCAGTTTGTCAATAACAACCCATCTCACATTCTGCTCAGCCGTCTCTTCTCAGCTACAAACCCCCTCGCTGCCTTTTCAGTTGGTTAATGGAATAACTCACTGATCTTCTCAGCTACAAACCCCCTCGCTGCCTTTTCAGTTGGTTAATGGAATAACTCACTGATCATCTCAGCTACAAACCCCCTCGCTGCCTTTTCAGTTGGTTAATGGAATAACTCACTGATCATCTCAGCTACAAACCCCCTCGCTGCCTTTTCAGTTGGTTAATGGAATAACTCCCTGCTTGCCTTCCTTTTAGCGTCTAACATACTGTGCTGTTTTTCTTTTTAAATGCTGTTTCTGCTTGACTAATGTCAACTTCTTTTATCCAGAGAGATTTGGGTTTTAGACGACTAGAAAACCAGCAACTTTACGTTCTTCGCGTCACACCTGTACTTGTCTAATGTCAGGTTTAATATGGCTCTATTAGATTATTATAAATAGTTTATTGTTCATACATTAGACATGTTTCAGAAGCCTGTTGACCTGTTTAATTCCTCTGTGACCTGATGTTGTTGAATGGTCTCATTTCATTCGCTGTTTTGTGGCTACAAATACACTTAAAGGACTGGTCATAGTCCTCGATGAAATACCACGCTGACGCTCTGCTCGGTCTGGCTCCACACAGAGACCACCACGCTGACGCTCTGCTCGGTCTGGCTCCACACAGAGACCACCACGCTGACGCTCTGCTCGGTCTGGCTCAACACAGAGACTGTTTGGGTTGGGAGAACCACCTAGAGGGAGAGGGAGGGAGAGATGGAGAGAGATGGTGGAAAAGGAGAGAGAGACAGACAGGCGGACAAAGGAAGGGAGGGAGAGATGGAGGGGGAGAGAGATGGTGGAAAAGGAGGGAGAGACAGACAGACAGGAGGGAGGGAGGGAGACAGATGATGGAAAGGGAGGGGGAGGGAGGGACGGACGGAGGGAACGAGATAAAAAAGAAGGTCGGGAGAATGAGAAGCCATAAGTTTGACAAGTTAAAATAAGCAAGCGGGGGTAGCAGAGAACAAACCTTGCTTACAATTAGGAAACAATATTTACACTTGAGGTTGAAAAGCCAGGAAGTCTGAGAAATGTGCTAATTTGGAAGGTTGACCCCCAGCTACATCAGAGCAGGGACCAGGCTACAGTCACAGGGGACGCATTCCAGCCGTCCTCCCTAATGGTACCCTATTCCCTATATAGTGCACTACTTTTGACCAGAACCCTATGGCACCCTATTCCCTAGAGTCATATGGAACCCTATTCCCTATATAGTGCACTACTTTAGACCAGAACTTATGGCACCCAATGGTGCCCTTAGAGGCCACATTCCAAGACGAGTTCTTGATTGGCTCTCAGAAGACACATGGAAAGAGTGGTAGTTTCATCTCGGTAGGACCTCGTCCTTTGGGGCGGCAGGTAGCTTAGTGGTTAGAGCGTTGGTCCAGTAACCAAAAGGTTGCTAGATCGAATCCCCGATCTCTCGAATCTCCGAGCTGACAAGGTACAAATCTGTCGTTCTGCCCCTCAACAAGGCAGTTAACCCACTGTTCCCCTGTAGGCCGTCATTGAAAATAATAATGTGTTCTTAACTGATTTGCCTGGTTAAATAAAGGTTTTTAAAAAAATTCACTACACCCCTTCCCAAAAAACAGAGGGAGGGAGTACACCATCCGCCCCTTACCTCACTCAGTCAGTCAGTAGGAGAGTACCCTCTACCATCCCCTTACCTCACTCAGTCAGTCAGTAGGAGAGTACCCTCTACCATCCCCTTACCTCACTCAGTCAGTCAGTAGGAGAGCACCCTCTACCATCCCCTTACCTCAGTCAGTCAGTCAGGAGAGCACCCTCTACCATCCCCTACCTCACAGTCATCAGTAGGAGAGCCCCTCTACCTCACCTCAGTCAGTCAGTAGGAGAGCACCCTCTACCATCCCCTTACCTCAGTCAGTCAGTCAGTAGGAGAGTACCCTCTACCATCCCCCTTACCTCACTCAGTCAGTCAGTCAGGAGAGAGTACCCTCTACCATCCCCTTACCTCACACAGTCAGTCAGTCAGTAGGAGAGTACCCTCTACCATCCCCTTACCTCACAGTCAGTCAGTCAGTCAGTCAGTCAGTAGGAGAGTACCCTCTACCATCCCCTTACCTCACACAGTCAGTCAGTCAGTAGGAGAGTACCCTCTACCATCCCCTTACCTCACAGTCAGTCAGTCAGTAGGAGAGTACCCTCTACCATCCCCTTACCACACAGTCAGTCAGTCAGTAGGAGAGACCCTCTACCATCCCCTCTACCATCCCCTTACCTCACACAGTCAGTCAGTCAGTAGGAGAGTACCCTCTACCATCCCCTTACCCTCTACCACAGTCAGTCAGTCAGTCAGTCAGGAGAGTACCCTCTACCATCCCCTTACCTCACACAGTCAGTCAGTCAGTAGGAGAGTACCCTCTACCATCCCCTTACCTCACACAGTCAGTCAGTCAGTAGGAGAGTACCCTCTACCATCCCCTTACCTCACACAGTCAGTCAGTCAGTAGGAGAGTACCCTCTACCATCCCCTTACCTCACACAGTCAGTAGGAGAGTACCCTCTACCATCCCCTTACCTCACACAGTCAGTCAGTCAGTAGGAGAGTACCCTCTACCATCCCCTTACCTCACACAGTCAGTCAGTCAGTAGGAGAGTACCCTCTACCATCCCCTTACCTCACACAGTCAGTCAGTCAGTAGGAGAGTACCCTCTACCATCCCCTTACCTCACACAGTCAGTCAGTCAGTAGGAGAGTACCCTCTACCATCCCCTTACCTCACACAGTCAGTCAGTCAGTAGGAGAGTACCCTCTACCATCCCCATCAGTCCCTCTACCATCCCCTTACCTCACACAGTCAGTCAGTCAGTAGGAGAGTACCCTCTACCATCCCCTTACCTCACACAGTCAGTCAGTCAGTAGGAGAGTACCATCCCCTACCTCACACAGTCAGTCCATAGGAGAGTACCCCCCATCCCCTTACCTCACACAGTCAGTCAGTCAGTAGGAGAGTACCCTCTACCATCCCCTTACCTCACATCCCCTTAGTCAGTCAGTCAGTCAGTAGGAGAGTACCCTCTACCATCCCCTTACCTCACAGTCAGTCAGTCAGTCAGTAGGAGAGTACCCTCTACCATCCCCTTACCTCACACAGTCAGTCAGTCAGTCAGTCAGTAGGAGAGTACCCTCTACCATCCCCTTACCTCACACAGTCAGTCAGTCAGTAGGAGAGTACCCTCTACCATCCCCTTACCTCACACAGTCAGTCAGTCAGTAGGAGAGCACCCTCTACCATCCCCTTACCTCACACAGTCAGTCAGTAGGAGAGTACCCTCTACCATCCCCTTACCTCACACAGTCAGTCAGTAGGAGAGTACCCTCTACCATCCCCTTACCTCACACAGTCAGTCAGTCAGTAGGAGAGTACCCTCTACCATCCCCTTACCTCACACAGTCAGTCAGTCAGTAGGAGAGTACCCTCTACCATCCCCTTACCTCACACAGTCAGTCAGTCAGTAGGAGAGTACCCTCTACCATCCCCTTACCTCACACAGTCAGTCAGTAGGAGAGTACCCTCTACCATCCCCTTACCTCACACAGTCAGTCAGTCAGTAGGAGAGTACCCTCTACCATCCCCTTACCTCACACCCTCTACCAGTCAGTCAGTCAGTAGGAGAGTACCCTCTACCATCCCCTTACCTCACACAGTCAGTCAGTCAGTAGGAGAGTACCCTCTACCATCCCCCTACCTACAGTCAGTACCCTCACAGTCAGTCAGTCAGTAGGAGAGTACCCTCTACCATCCCCTTACCTCACACAGTCAGTCAGTCAGTAGGAGAGTACCCTCTACCATCCCTACCTCACACAGTCAGTCAGTAGGAGAGTACCCTCTACAGTCAGTCAGTCAGTAGGAGAGTACCCTCTACCATCCCCTTACCTCACAGTCAGTCAGTCAGTAGGAGAGTACCCTCTACCATCCCCCATACCTCACACAGTCAGTCAGTCAGTAGGAGAGTACCCTCTACCATCCCCTTACCTCACACAGTCAGTCAGTCAGTACCTCACACAGTCAGGAGAGTACCCTCTACCATCCCCTTACCTCACACAGTCAGTCAGTCAGTAGGAGAGTACCCTCTACCATCCCCTTACCTCACAGTCAGTCAGTCAGTAGGAGAGTACCCTCTACCATCCCCTTACCTCACACAGTCAGTCAGTCAGTAGGAGAGTACCCTCTACCATCCCCTTACCTCACACAGTCAGTCAGTCAGTCAGGAGAGTACCCTCTACCATCCCCTTACCTCACACAGTCAGTCAGTCAGTCACACAGGAGAGGAGAGTACCCTCTACCATCCCCTTACCTCACACAGTCAGTCAGTAGGAGAGTACCCTCTACCATCCCCTTACCTCAGTAGGAGAGTACCCTCTACCATCCCCTTACCTCACCCACAGTCAGTCAGTAGGAGAGTACCCTCTACCATCCCCTTACCTCACACAGTCAGTCAGTAGGAGAGTACCCTCTACCATCCCCTTACCTCACACAGTCAGTCAGTCAGTAGGAGAGTACCCTCTACCATCCCCTTACCTCACAGTCAGTCAGTCAGTAGGAGAGTACCCTCTACCATCCCCTTACCTCACAGTCAGTCAGTCAGTCAGGAGAGTACCCTCTACCATCCCCTTACCTCACACAGTCAGTCAGTCAGTAGGAGAGTACCCTCTACCATCCCCTTACCTCACACAGTCAGTCAGTCAGTCAGTCAGAGAGTACCCTCTACCATCCCCTTACCTCACACAGTCAGTCAGTCAGTAGGAGAGTACCCTCTACCATCCCCTTACCTCACACACAGTCACCCTCTCCCCTTACCTCACACAGTCAGTCAGTCAGTAGGAGAGTACCCTCTACCATCCCCTTACCTCACAGTCAGTCAGTCAGTCAGTAGGAGAGTACCCTCTACCATCCCCTTACCTCACACAGTCAGTCAGTCAGTCAGTAGGAGAGTACCCTCTACCATCCCCTTACCTCACAGTCAGTCAGTCAGTAGGAGAGTACCCTCTACCATCCCCTTACCTCACACAGTCAGTCAGTCAGTAGGAGAGTACCCTCTACCCCTCTACCATCCCCTTACCATCACACAGTCAGTCAGTCAGTAGGAGAGTACCCTCTACCATCCCCTTACCTCACACAGTCAGTCAGTCAGTAGGAGAGTACCCTCTACCATCCCCTTACCTCACAGTCAGTCAGTCAGTCAGTCAGAGAGTACCCTCTACCATCCCCCCTTCACCTCAGTCAGTCAGTCAGTCAGTCAGGAGAGTACCCTCTACCATCCCCTTACCTCACACAGTCAGTCAGTCAGTAGGAGAGTACCCTCTACCATCCCCTTACCTCACACAGTCAGTCAGTCAGTCAGGAGAGTACCCTCTACCATCCCCTTACCTCACACAGTCAGTCAGTAGGAGAGTACCCTCTACCATCCCCTTACCTCACACAGTCAGTCAGTCAGTAGGAGAGTACCCTCTACCATCCCCTTACCTCACACAGTCAGTCAGTCAGTAGAGAGACCCTCTACCCCTTCTACCATCCCCTCTACCATCCCCTTACCTCACACAGTCAGTCAGTAGGAGAGTACCCTCTACCATCCCCTTACCTCACACAGTCAGTCAGTCAGTAGGAGAGTACCCTCTACCATCCCCTTACCTCACAGTCAGTCAGTCAGTAGGAGAGTACCCTCTACCATCCCCTTACCTCACACAGTCAGTCAGTCAGTAGGAGAGTACCCTCTACCATCCCCTTACCTCACACAGTCAGTCAGTCAGTAGGAGAGAGTACCCTCTACCATCCTCTACCATCCCCTTACCTCACACAGTCAGTCAGTCAGTAGGAGAGTACCCTCTACCATCCCCTTACCTCACACAGTCAGTCAGTCAGTAGGAGAGTACCCTCTACCATCCCCTTACCATCCCTACCACAGTCAGTCAGTCAGTAGGAGAGTACCCTCTACCATCCCCTTACCTCACACAGTCAGTCAGTCAGTAGGAGAGAGTACCCTCTACCATCCCCTTACCTCACACAGTCAGTCAGTCAGTAGGAGAGTACCCTCTACCATCCCCTTACCTCACACAGTCAGTCAGTCAGTAGGAGAGTACCCTCTACCATCCCCTTACCTCACACAGTCAGTCAGTCAGTAGGAGAGTACCCTCTACCATCCCCTTACCTCACACAGTCAGTCAGTCAGTAGGAGAGTACCCTCTACCATCCCCTTACCTCACACAGTCAGTCAGTCAGTAGGAGAGTACCCTCTACCATCCCCTTACCTCACCCACACAGTCAGTCAGTCAGTAGGAGAGTACCCTCTACCATCCCCTTACCTCACACAGTCAGTCAGTCAGTCAGGAGAGTACCATCCCCTCTACCATCCCCTTACCTCACACAGTCAGTCAGTCAGTAGGAGAGTACCCTCTACCATCCCCTTACCTCACACAGTCAGTCAGTCAGTAGGAGAGTACCCTCTACCATCCCCTTACCTCACACAGTCAGTCAGTCAGTAGGAGAGTACCCTCTACCATCCCCTTACCTCACACAGTCAGTCAGTCAGTAGGAGAGTACCCTCTACCATCCCCTTACCTCACACAGTCAGTCAGTCAGTAGGAGAGTACCATCCCCTACCTACCATCCCCTCTACCATCCCCTTACCTCACACAGTCAGTCAGTCAGTAGGAGAGTACCCTCTACCATCCCCTTACCTCACACAGTCAGTCAGTCAGTAGGAGAGTACCCTCTACCATCCCCTTACCTCACACAGTCAGTCAGTCAGTAGGAGAGGACCCTCTACCATCCCCTTACCTCACACAGTCAGTCAGTAGGAGAGTACCCTCTACCATCCCCTTACCTCACACAGTCAGTCAGTCGTGGAAGAACATGGAGGCAGTCCTGTTTCAGTTTAAACCAACATTCCACACACACACACACACACACTCCAACCCCCTTCCTAGTTCACCCCCTTGTGTGTAAAAAGTAACTTTCCCCCCACAGGACATAGAAAAGTGGGCATCAATGGAGTCCATTCACTTCCCCTCCTTTTAACGTCTCCTTGTATTTTCTCCATTCATATGGTTTCAATCTAACAGGCAGGAATTCTCCACATAGTCCACATGAGAAGAACCCCCCCCTCCCTCCCTCCCTCCCTCCCAAACCACACACACCTCCTCCCCAAAACCTGAAACGGGAACGACCTCACCGGCAGCCAGATTCCAGCTCCGCACGGGGAAAATCCCAACGTTCCAGAAATGGAAAAACAAAGTTACTTCCTTTTAAAGAAACGACAATGGTTACCGAAGCCCCGGCAGCACACTATACGGCTGCATTCAAAACAGCAGTACTGTTCCCCGTACAGCGCCCATAAAGGCGTCGTCATGCTTCCCATTCGGAAAAAACGTTGTGAAAAGTTTGTGCTCATATTATGACAATGATTGTGTGACGTTTTTTGTTGTTATCGGGTTGTTTCCTACACACTTCTACACACACGTTTTTTGTTGTTATCGGGTTGTTTCCTACACACTTCTTTCCCCTCTCGAAGCAAATCGAAGTTCAGGAGCTGAAGTCGACACCCCTTTGTCATGTCATTGGTCAACAGAATGGATTCTTCAATTAACTGTCATGTCATTGGTCAACAGAATGGATTCTTCAATTAACTGTCGTGTCATTGGTCAACAGAATGGATTCTTCAATTAACTTTCATGTCATTGGTCAACAAGAATGGATTCTTCAATTAACTGTCATGTCATTGGTCAACAGAATGGCTTCTTCAATTAACTGTCGTGTCATTGGTCAACAGAATGGATTCTTCAATTAACTGTCATGTCATTGGTCAACAAGAATGGATTCTTCAATTAACTGTTTGTCATTTAACAATAGGCTAATTGTTTTCATGCTCATTTTTTTTTTCACTTGAGATAATACTGCAGCAAACTGTTTTAGATGTAAAATTGTGCGACTAAGATCTCCTCGTTAAAATTAATGACAGATTTCTTGTTACTCAACATGACCAAAAGTATGTGGACACCTGCTCGTCCAACATCTCATTCCAAAATCTTGGGCATTAATAGGGAGTTGGTCCACCACCTTTGCTGCTATAATAGCCTCCACTCTTCTGGGAAGGCTTTTCCACTAGATGTTGGAACATTGCTGTGGGGACTTGCTTCCATTCAGCCAACAAAAGCATTAGTGAGGTTGGGCACTGATGTTGGGCGATTAGGACTGGCTCACAGTCGGCGTTCCAATTCTTCTCAAAGGTGTTCGGTGAGGTTGAGGTCAGGGTTCTGTGCAGGCCAGTTCTTCCACACTGATCTCGAAAAAATCATTTCTGTATGGGCCTCACTTTGTGAACTGTATGGACCTCCGCTTCATGCTGAAACAGGAAAGGACCCTCCCCAAACTGTTGCCACAAAGTTGGAAGCACAGAATCGTCTAGAATGTCATTGTAAGCTGTAGCGTTAAGATTTCCCTTCACTGGAACTGAGGGGCCTGAACCATGAAAAACAGCCCCAGAACATTATTCCTCCTCCACCGAACTTTACAGTTGGCACTATGCATTGGGGCTGGTAGTGTTCTCCTGGCATCCACCAAACCCAGTTTCGTCCGTCGGACTGCCAGATGGTGAAGCGTGACTCATCACTCCGGAGAATATGTTTCCCCTGGCGGCGACTTTACCTCCCTCCAGCCGACGCTCGGCGTAGCGCATGGTGATCTTAGGCTTGTGTGCAGCTGCTCGGCCACGGAAACCCATTTTCATGAAGCTCCCGACGAACAGTTCTTGTGCTGACGTGGCTTCGAGAGGCAGTCTGGAACTCGGTAGTGAGGGTTATTCAACCCGAAGACAGATGATTTTTATGTAATACGCGCTTCAGCACTCGGCGATCCCTTTCTGTGAGCTTGTGTAGCCGACCACTGAGCTGTTGTTGCTCCCAAACGTTTCCACTTCACAATAACAGCACTTCCAGTTGACCAGGGAAGCTCTAGCAGGGCAGACATTTTGACAGGGAAGCTCTAGCAGGGCAGATATTTTGACAGGGAAGCTCTAGCAGGGCAGAAATTTTGACAAACGGACTTATTGGACAGTTGGCATCCTATGACGGTGCCACGTTGAAAGTCACTGAGCTCTTCAGTAAGGACATTCTCCTGTCAATGTTTGTCTATGGAGATTGCATGGCTGTGTGCTCGATTTTATACACCTGTCAGCAACAGGTGTGGCTGAAATAGCTGAATCCACTAATTTGAAGGGTTGTCCACAAACACTATACACAAAAGTATCTTAGAATAATTGTGACTATTTTCAGGAAGTGTATACTGGCTAAGGCGTGTCAAGATGGACAAAACCGTACTATTGTCTCTCTTTTTTTTCTAATTTTTTCAAGCAAGGGTCTTTTTTAAGGGACTATGGCACCCAACCAAACAAGTGTGTTTAGGAGAGTACCCTCTACCATCCCCTTACCTCACAGTGGAAAGCCCTAAGACTGGTCTAAAGTAGTGCACTATATAGGGAATAGGGCTCTGGTCTATAGTGGTGCACTACATAGGGAATAGGGCTCTGGTCTAAAGTAGTGCACTATATAGGGAATAGGGCTGTGGTCTAAAGTAGTGCACTATATAGGGAATAGGGCTCTGGTCTAAAGTAGTGTATCATATAGGGAATAGGGCTCTGGTCTATAGTGGTGCACTACATAGGGAATAGGGCTCTGGTCTAAAGTAGTGTACCATATAGGGAATAGGGCTCTGGTCTAAAGTAGTGTACCATGTCGTGTCATTGGTCAACATTAGCTTTCATGTCATTGGCAGAATGGATTCTTCAATTAAGGGAATAGGGCTCTGGTCTATAGTAGTGTACTATGTATAGGGAATAGGGCTCTGGTCTATAGTAGTGTACTATGTATAGGGAATAGGGCTCTGGTCTAAAGTAGTGTACTATGTAGGGAATAGGGCTCTGGTCTAAAGTAGTGTACCATATAGGGAATAGGGCTCTGGTCTATAGTAGTGTACTATGTATAGGGAATAGGGCTCTGGTCTATAGTAGTGTACTATGTATAGGGAATAGGGCTCTGGTCTAAAGTAGTGTACTATGTAGGAAATAGGGCTCTGGTCTATAGTAGTGTACTATGTATAGGGAATAGGGCTCTGGTCTATAGTAGTGTACTATGTATAGGGAATAGGGCTCTGGTCTAAAGTAGTGTACTATGTAGGAAATAGGGCTCTGGTCTATAGTAGTGTACTATGTATAGGGAATAGGGCTCTGGTCTATAGTAGTGTACTATGTATAGGGAATAGGGCTCTGGTCTATAGTAGTGTACTATGTATAGGGAATAGGGCTCTGGTCTAAAGTAGCGTACCATATAGGGAATAGGGCTCTGGTCTAAAGTAGTGTACTGTGTAGGGAATAGGGCTCTGGTCTAAAGTAGTGTACTGTGTAGGGAATAGGGCTCTGGTCTATAGTAGTGTACTATGTATAGGGAATAGGGCTCTGGTCTAAAGTAGCGTACCATATAGGGAATAGGGCCCTGGTCTAAAGTAGTGCACTGTGTAGGGAATAGGGCTCTGGTCTAAAGTAGTGCACTGTGTAGGGAATAGGGCCCTGGTCTAAAGTAGTGCACTGTGTAGGGAATAGGGCCCTGGTCTAAAGTAGTGCACTATGTAGGGAATAGGGCCCTGGTCTAAAGTAGTGCACTATGTAGGGAATAGGGCTCTGGTCTAAAGTAGTGCACTATATAGGGAATAGGGCCCTGGTCTATAGTAGTGCACTGTGTAGGGAATAGGGCCCTGGTCTAAAGTAGTGTACCATATAGGGAATAGGGCTCTGGTCTAAAGTAGTGTACTGTGTAGGGAATAGGGCTCTGGTCTATAGTGGTGTACCGTATAGGGAATAGGGCACTGGTCTAAAGTAGTGCACTATGTAGGGAATAGGGCTCTGGTCTAAAGTAGTGCACTATATAGGGAATAGGGCTCTGGTCTAAAGTAGTGCACTGTGTAGGGAATAGGGCCCTGGTCTAAAGGAGTGCACTATGTAGGGAATAGGGCCCTGGTCTAAAGTAGTGCACTATGTAGGGAATAGGGCCCTATAGCTCCCCTGAATAGCTCCCCTGTCCCTCCTCTCATCTAGCTCCCCTGTCCCTCCTCTCATCTAGCTCCCCTGTCCCTCCTCTCATCCCTCCCCCTCCCTCCTCTCATCTAGCTCCCCTGTCCCTCCTCTCATCTAGCTCCCCTGTCCCTCCTCTCATCTAGCTCCCCTGTCATCTCGGGTTAACCCAGAACTGAAATCTTGAGTACATTTGGGGTCACAAGCTTCGACTTTTACATATTCTCTGTCCACTAGAGATTTTTACCTAGACTATATTTGAGTTGTTAGCTTGGTGGAATCAGTCTGGTCTGCTCCAGGACATGCTTTGGCTGTAGCACCCCCCACCCCCACACACACTAACTGTAGAGAAGTCACGATCAATGCTCCACTCAGTCCCCTTATACTAAATTGTATGACATTTAGTTGAATGTTGATGAAATTATGAACGTGTGCTCGTCTTGCCTGGAACCTGAGTGATGTGAGAGCAGTGCCTGAGCATCTTGTTTAGACAGGGAGTGTGATGAGTAGCTAGGGCCCTGAGTTTCTCCTGACCTGGGAAAACTCCTGGCCCTAGTGGTGATGATTTATAAATAATGATGAGGGACTAGTAAAGGCAGAAGGAGTCAGGGAGGAGACGCACCGTCCCTCACCACCCCTCCCTCCTCCTGACCACAGTAGTGGTTCTGAGACCCTCCCCCTGACCACAGTAGTGGTTCTGAGACCTTAACTCTTCCCTTCTCCTCCTATAGGAACCTGCCGGACCAAGAAGACATGGCCCAAGTCCTTCTCTCAGGAGGAGCTGAAGAAACGTCTCTCCCCCATTCAGTTCCATGTCACCCAGGAGAAAGGAACAGAGAGGTATAGCCCCCCCCCCCAAAGCCTACAGTATGGGACCCCCAAAGCCTACAGTATGGGACCCCAAAGCCTACAGTATGGGACCCCCAAAGCCTACAGTATGGGACCCCAAAGCCTACAGTATGGGACCCCCAAAGCCTACAGTATGGGACCCCAAAGCCTACAGTATGGGACCCCAGCCTACAATATGGGACCCCCAAAGCCTACAATAGAAACCCCCAAAGCCTACAGTATAGGGACCCCCACAGCCTACAGTATGGGACCCCCATAGACAATATGGGACCCCCAAAGCCTACAATATGGGACCCCCAAAGCCTACAGTATAGACCCCCAAAGCCTACAGTATATAGACCCCCAAAGCCTACAGTATATAGACCCCAAAGCCTACAGTATAGGGACCCCCAAAGCCTACAGTATAGGGACCCCCAAAACCTACAGTATAGGGACCCCCAAAACCTACAGTATAGGAACCCCCAAAGCCTACAGTATAGGGACCCCCAAAAGTCTACAGCCTACAGGGCATTTGGAAAGTTTTCAGACCCCTTGACATTTTCCACATTTTGTTACGTTACAGCCTTATTCTAAAATGGATTAAATAGTTGTTTTCCCTCAATCTACACACAATACCCCACAATGACATCACACTATCCCACAATGACATCACAATACCCCACAATGACAAAGCAAAAAACAGGTTTGTAGAAATGTTTGCAAATGTATATAAAAAAATATATAAAAAAATGATATCACATTTACATAAGTATTCAGACCCTTTAGTCAGCACTTTGTTGAAGCTCCTTTGGCAGCGATTACAGCCTCAAGTCTTCTGGGGTATGACGCTACAAGCTTGGCACACCTGTATTTTGGGAATTTCTCCCATTTTTCTCTGCAGATCCTCCCAGAGTTCCTGAGCGCTCTGGAGCAGGTTTTCATCAAGAATCTCTCTGTTCTTTGCTCTGTTCATGTTTCCCTCGAACCTGACTAGTCTCCCTGTCGATGGAAAAACATCCCACAATGATGCTGCCAATGATGCTGCCACCACTGTGCTTCACCATAGGGATGCTGCCACCACCGTGCTTCACCATAGGGATGGTGCCACCACCGTGCTTCACCATAGGGATGGTGCCACCACCGTGCTTCACCATAGGGATAGTGCCACCACCGTGCTTCACCATAGGGATAGTGCCACCACCGTGCTTCACCATAGGGATGGTGCCACCACCGTGCTTCACCATAGTGATGTTGCCACCACCGTGCTTCACCGTAGGGATGGTGCCACCACCGTGCTTCACCGTAGGGATGGTGCCACCACCGTGCTTCACCGTAGGGATGGTGCCACCACCGTGCTTCACCGTAGGGATGGTGCCACCACCGTGCTTCACCGTAGGGATGGTGCCACCACCGTGCTTCACCATAGGGATGGTGCCACCACCGTGCTTCACCATAGGGATGGTGCCACCACCAGGCTTCACCATAGGGATGGTGCCACCACCAGGCTTCACCATAGGGATGGTGCCACCACCATGCTTCACCATAGGGATGGTGCCACCACCATGCTTCACCATAGGGATGGTGCCACCACCGTGCTTCACCATAGGAATGGTGCCAGGTTTCCTCCAGACGTGGCTTTTGGCATTCAGGACAAACAGTTCAATCTTGGTTTCATCCGACAAGAGAATCTTGTTTCTCATGGTCAGAGAGTCTTTAGGTGCCTTTTGGCAAACTCCAAGCGGGCAGTCATGTGCCTTTTTACTGAGGTGCTGCAGCGAGGGAAGATTCTTCCAGAAGGACAACCATCTCCAGAGGTGCACTGAAGCTCTGTCAGAGTGACCATCGGGTTCTTGGTCACTTCCTCTGACCAAGGCCCTTCTCTGCCGATTGCTCATTTTAGCCAGGAAGCCAGCTCTAGGAAGAGTCTTGGTGGTTCCAAACTTCTTTCATTTAAGAACGAGGGAGGCCACTGTTCTTGGGGACCTTCAGTGCTGCAGAAATGTTTTGGTACCCTTCCCCAGATCTGTGCCTCGATACAATCCTGTCTCTGAGCTCTCTCATGGCTTGGTTTTTGCTCAAGACATGCACTGTCAACTGTGGGACCTTTTTATATAGACGGACATGTGCCTTTCTAAATCATGTCCAATCAATAGAATTTAACACAGGTGGATTCCAATCAAGTTGTAGAAACATCTGAAGGATGATCAATGGAAACAGGATGTACCTGAGCTACATTTTTGAGTCTCATAGCAAAGGGTCTGAATGCTTATGTAAATAAGGTATTTCTGTTTTTATTTTTGCAAAGATTTCTAAAAACTTGTTTTTGATTTGTCATTATGGGGTATTGTGATGTCATTATGGGCTATTGTGATGTCATTATGGGCTATTGTGATGTCATTATGGGCTATTGTGATGTCATTATGGGGTGTTGTGTGTAGATTGATGAGGTAATTGTTTTAAACAGTTGTTTGCTGTAAAATAAGGGGAAATCTCAAATGGGACCATATTCCCCAATGGGCTCTGTCAAAAACAGTGTTCTATATAGGGAATAGGGGGCCATTTGGGCTCTGGTCAAAAACACTGCTCTATATAGGGAATAGGGGGCCATTTGGGCTCTGGTCCAAAACACTGCTCTATATATAGGGAATAGGGGGGGGCCATTTGGGCTCTGGTCAAAAACACTGCTCTATATATATAGGGAATAGGGGGCCATTTGGGCTCTGGTCAAAAACACTGCTCTATATAGGGAATAGGGGGCCATTTGGGCTCTGGTCAAAAACACTGCTCTATATATAGGGAATAGGGGGCCATTTGGGCTCTGGTCAAAAACACTGCTCTATATATAGGGAATAGGGGGCCATTTGGGCTCTGGTCCAAAACACTGCTCTATATAGGGAATAGGGGGCCATTTGGGCTCTGGTACCAAACTAAATGTTTAAAAACACTGCTCTATATAGGGAATAAATGCTAGGGGGCCATTTGGGCTCTGGTCAAAAAACACTGCTCTATATAGGGAATAGGGGGCCATTTGGGCTCTGGTCAAAAACACTGCTCTATATAGGGAATAGGGGGCCATTTGGGACATAAAGAAGAAACTCAGTGACACTAGTCTCCACCCCCCCCTTATATTAACCCCTGCTGTACCAAACTAAATGCTATATTAACCCCCGCTGTACCAAACTAAATGCTATATTAACCCCCGCTGTACCAAACTAAATGCTTATATTAACCCCTGCTGTACCAAACTAAATGCTAGGTTTATATTAACCCCCGCTGTACCAAACTAAATGCTTATATTAACCCCTGCTGTACCAAACTAAATGCTTATATTAACCCCCGCTGTACCAAACTCAATGCTAGGCTGGAAGCCAGGGGGAAATAATGTGTGAGTTGAGATGATTCAGACAGCAACGTGAACATGATGTTCTTATGGAGGCACATTGGCCTATGACTGTTGTTATGCGGTTGTCTTAAGTTGACTGCACTAACCGTAAATTACTCTGGATAAATGACTAAAATGACTTGCCTGGACTGTACGAGTGTAACTGGTGCATTGATCCACCCTCACAGTGCCTTCAGAGGGGAATACACTGAATATAAAGAGGATGGGATCTACACCTGTGTCGTCTGTGGCTCCCCGCTGTTCAGGTAAGTTCTTAGAATGTCGGTGACATCATTACTGTATCCTCACTTCCTGTCTCCTTCTGACTGGTCTAACCTTCCTCTCCTCAAAGCTAGTTTAGTCCCTTCTAGTCTCTCTCTGATTTGGTTAAAGAGGCACTGTCCCTCCTCTTAGTCCCTAGTCTCTCTCTGATTGGTTAAAGAGGCACTGTCCCTCCTCTTAGTCCCTAGTCTCTCTCTGATTGGTTAAAGAGGCACTGTCCCTCCTCTTAGTCCCTAGTCTCTCTCTAATTGGTTAAAGAGGCACTGTCCCTCCTCTTAGTCCCTAGTCTCTCTCTAATTGGTTAAAGAGGCACTGTCCCTCCTCTTAGTCCCTAGTCTCTCTCTGATTGGTTAGAGGCACTGTCCCTCCTCTTAGTCCCTAGTCTCTCTAAAGAGGCACTGTCCTCTTAGTCTCTCTCTGATTGGTTAAAGAGGCACTGTCCCTCCTCTTAGTCCCTAGTCTCTCTCTGATTGGTTAAAGAGGCACTGTCCCTCCTCTTAGTCCCTAGTCTCTCTCTGATTGGTTAAAGAGGCACTGTCCCTCCTCTTAGTCCCTAGTCTCTCTCTAAAGAGGCACTGTCCCTCCTTGGTTAATTGGTTAGAGGCACTGTCCCTCTTAGTCCCTAGTCTCTCTCTAATTGGTTAAAGAGGCACTGTCCCTCCTCTTAGTCCCTAGTCTCTCTCTGATTGGTTAAAGAGGCACTGTCCCTCCTCTTAGTCCCTAGTCTCTCTCTGATTGGTTAAAGAGGCACTGTCCCTCCTCTTAGTCCCTAGTCTCTCTCTGATTGGTTAAAGAGGCACTGTCCCTCCTCTTAGTCCCTAGTCTCTCTCTGATTGGTTAAAGAGGCACTGTCCCTCCTCTTAGTCCCTAGTCTCTCTCTGATTGGTTAAAGAGGCACTGTCTCCTCTTAGTCCCTAGTCTCTCTCTAATTGGTTAAAGAGGCACTGACCCTCCTCTTAGTCCCTAGTCTCACTCTAATTGGTTAAAGAGGAACTGTCCCTCCTCTTAGCCCCTAGTCTCTCTCTGATTGGTTAAAGAGCCCCTGGCTTGTCCGGCAGCGGTCTGTCTGTAGCTGATAGGAGGCCAGAGCCATCCCCCGAGCCTCGTTACCAGGTCGCCTGTTTCCCTCCGCAACACACAGCGCTTGAAAGACAACCGGACAGGATTTACAGCTAGGGTAGCCTTACAGAGAGAGACATGTACACACACGCAAATAGGACACACACACACACACACACACACACACAACCTCGTAGCTTAGACCCTATGTTCCCATTGGAGACGGTTTGGGAAGAACATCCCATGTAATATTAAGGAGAGGAGAAAACACCATTTAATTTATCTTTATTTATTGTATTTTTTGTTGTTGTACCTTTTTGAAGTGCTGCTTGTTGTATTGTTTTGTTTTAGTTGAGAGAAAAGAGACTTTGTCTAAACTCCGACGTCTCCTTTTTGCAGGTCCGAGACCAAGTTTGACTCTGGATCAGGTAGGTTTGATACAGAAAACATTTGAACCCGTTATTCCATGACCTCATCTGACACCGACCAACCGCCTCACAAGTCAAGGCAACGCCGAGGACGAGTCACGTTGTTTCACGACCCATAGGGGTAGTGCACTACTTTATACCAGGGCCCATAGGGGTAGTGCACTACTTTAGACCAGGGCCCCATAGGGGTAGTGCACTACTTTAGACCAGGGCCCATAGGGGTAGTGCACTACTTTATACCAGGGCCCATAGGGGTAGTGCACTACTTTAGACCAGGGCCCCATAGGGGTAGTGCACTACTTTAGACCAGGGCCCATAGGGGTAGTGCACTACTTTAGACCAGGGCCCAGGGGGTAGTGCACTACTTTTAGGGACCAGGGCCCCAGGGGGGTAGTGCACTACTTTAGACCAGGGGGCCCCACTTTAGGGGTAGTGCACTACTTTAGACCAGGGCCCCATAGGGGTAGTGCACTACTTTAGACCAGGGCCCCATAGGGGTAGTGCACTACTTTAGACCAGGGCCCCATAGGGGTAGTGCACTACTTTAGACCAGGGCCCCATAGGGGTAGTGCACTACTTTAGACCAGGGCCCCATAGGGGTAGTGCACTACTTTAGACCAGGGCCCCATAGGGGTAGTGCACTACTTTAGACCAGGGCCCATAGGGGTAGTGCACTACTTTAGACCAGGGCCCCATAGGGGAATCCATAGAGAATAGGGTGCCATTTGGCATTCGCCCCATGTTCCACTCAACATAATGTATAGCTGCCATCCCATGGCCTCATATCAACAGCAGTCCCACATTAGAGAAGTTGAGCTCGTCATCTTTCTCTCTCTTTATCTGGTCTTATTTACACCAGTGGATCCACAGCTTGACCCTGTTGGCTAATTTCACCTTCTTTGCAATGTGGTGTGTGTCTAGGTGGGTGTGTGTCTGTTTTGTCACATGCTTGGTAAAGAAAAGGTGTAGTCTGACAGTGTGTCTAGGTGTGTGTGTGTGTGTACTCCTTCAGATTTCACTTCCTGCCCTTCCTGCTCTAGCTAGAACACTGAGAATCTCATTGCCGATAGGTCGTTATCATAGTGGGAGGCCCTTCTCTAGCTAGAACACTGAGAATCTCATTGCCGATAGGTCGTTATCATAGTGGGAGGCCCTTCTCTAGCTAGAACACTGAGAATCTCATTGCCAATAGGTCGTTATCATAGTGGGAGGCCCTTCTCTAGCTAGAACACTGAGAATCTCACTGCCAATAGGTCATTATCATAGTGGGAGGCCCTTCTCTAGCTAGAACACTGAGAATCTCACTGCCGATAGGTCGTTATCATAGTGGGAGGCCCTTCTCACGGCGGTAGCAACACGGTAGCAACACAGCACGGCGGTAGCAACACAGCACGGCGGTAGCAACACGGTAGCAACACAGCACGCCGGTAGCAACAGGGGTAGCAACACAGCACGGGCGGTAGCAACACAACACGGTAGCAACACAGCACGGCGGTAGCAACAAGGTAGCAACACAGCATTTGGCGGTAGCAACATGGTAGCAACACAGCACGGCGGTAGCAACAAGGTAGCAACACAGCACGGCGGTAGCAACACAGCACGGCGGTAGCAACACAGCAGTGGCGGTAGCAGCACACACGGTAGCAACACAGCACGGCGGTAGCAACAAGGTAGCAACACAGCAGCGCGGGGTAGCAACACAGCGCGGCGGTAGCAACACAGGCGGCGGTAGCAACACAGCGCGGCGGTAGCCCGGCGGTAGCAACACAGCACGGCGGTAGCAACACAGCACGGCACGGTAGCTAGCAACACAGCACGGCGGTAGCAACACAGCACGGCGGTAGCAACACAGCACGGCGGTAGCAACACAGCACGGCGGTAGCAACACAGCACGGCGGTAGCGGTAGAACACAGCACGGCGGTAGCAACACAGCACGGCGGTAGCTAGAACACGGTAGCAACACAGCACACGTTATCAACACGGTAGCAACACAGCACGGCGGTAGCAACACAACACGGTAGCAACACAGCACGGCGGTAGCAACACAGCACGGTAGCAACACAGCACGGCGGTAGCAACAACACTGCAACAGGTCGTATCACAGTGGGGGTAGCAACACAGCACGGCGGTAGCAACACGGTAGCAACACAGCACGGCGGGTAGCAACACAGCACGGCGGTAGCAACACAGCACGGGGGTAGCAACACAGCACGGCGGTAGCAACACGGTAGCAACACAGCATGGCGGTAGCAACACAACACGGCGGTAGCAACACAGCACGGCGTAGCAACACGGTAGCAACACAGCACGGCGGTAGCAACACAGCACGGCGGTAGCAACACGGTAGCAACACGGTAGCAACACAGCACGGCGGTAGCAACACGGTAGCAAACACGGTAGCAACACAGCACGGCGGTAGCAACACAGCACGGCGGTAGCAACACAGCACGGCGGTAGCAGCACAGCACGGCGGTAGCAACACATTATTGGGCACAGACAGCACACAGGGCAAGAAGTAAGAGCAGTGCATTACATAGACTGTGTCCTAAATGGTATCCTCTAAGACACTTCCAGAGAGGTGTTTTTAAATGAAAGCTATCTGGGAGTCTGTCATAGCTAATCCTTTAGGAATTCCTGTTGGGTTTAATTGCAGTCTCTCTCTCTCTCTCTCTCTCTCTGACAGCGATTTGTCTTAGGCTGTAATTAGGAAATACCTGAGAGGGGAGATCGGCCGCGGTGTCACTGGAGACCGGGGAGGAACTGTGGGGAATGTTACGATTCTTTAACTAAAGGGTTTCAGGGACATTATTTTGAATGAGGATGAGTGAATGAGGTACATTCTCAGAAACAACCCTCCTTCTGGAAAGCTATGTGGGGCAGGCTTTTGCTCCAGCCCTACTGGAAGACACCTGTTTCAGCTAACCAAAGTCCCGAGGAGCAGTGGCCTAGTGGTGAAGTTGAGATGAACAATAGGGGGAGACAGAGAGGTGTGTGTTTGTGGGTTGGGAGATGGAGAGACATGTTGTGTGTCCACAAGCACCAAAAAAATGATGTGCCGTATTTTCTACAGAATGTTTAAGTCCCTCAAATCAACGTTTCCTTCAACAACTGAACAGATGGTGAAATACAGAAAGGCTGCTCAGCTGGCTACCCTGTTCCCTTAATAGTGGACTAAATACTACCCTATTCCCTTAATAGTGGACTAAATTCTACCCTGTTCCCTTAATAGTGGACTAAATACTACCCTATTCCCTTAATAGTGGACTAAATGCTACCCTATTCCCTTAATAGTGGACTAAATGCTACCCTATTCCCTTAATAGTGGACTAAATGCTACCCTATTCCCTTAATAGTGGACTAAATGCTACCCTATTCCCTTAATAGTGGACTAAATGCTACCCTATTCCCTTAATAGTGAACTAAATGCTACCCTATTCCCTTAATAGTGGACTAAATTCTACCCTATTCCCTTAATAGTGGACTAAATACTACCCTATTCCCTTAATAGTGGACTAAATGCTACCCTATTCCCTTAATAGTGGACTAAATGCTACCCTATTCCCTTAATAGTGGACTAAATGCTACCCTATTCCCTTAATAGTGGACTAAATTCTACCCTATTCCCTTAATAGTGGACTAAATTCTACCCTATTCCCTTAATAGGACTAAATACTACCCTATTCCCTTAATAGTGGACTAAATACTACCCTATTCCCTTAATAGTGGACTAAATGCTACCCTATTCCCTTAATAGTGGACTAAATGCTAACCTATTCCCTTAATAGTGGACTAAATACTACCCTATTCCCTTAATAGTGGACTAAATTCTACCCTATTCCCTTAATAGTGGACTAAATACTACCCTATTCCCTTAATAGTGGACTAAATGCTACCCTATTCCCTTAATAGTGGACTAAATGCTACCCTATTCCCTTAATAGTGGACTAAATGCTACCCTATTCCCTTAATAGTGGACTAAATGCTACCCTATTCCCTTAATAGTGGACTAAATGCTACCCTATTCCCTTAATAGTGGACTAAATACTACCCTATTCCCTTAATAGTGGACTAAATGCTACCCTATTCCCTTAATAGTGGACTAAATGCTACCCTATTCCCTTAATAGTGGACTAAATGCTACCCTATTCCCTTAATAGTGGACTAAATTCTACCCTATTCCCTTAATAGTGGACTAAATACTACCCTATTCCCTTAATAGTGGACTAAATGCTACCCTATTCCCTTAATAGTGGACTAAATGCTACCCTATTCCCTTAATAATGCTACCCTATTCCCTTAATAGAGGGGACTAAATGCTACCCTATTCCCTTAATAGTGGACTAAATTCTACCCTATTCCCTTAATAGTGGACTAAATACTACCCTATTCCCTTAATAGTGGACTAAATGCTACCCTATTCCCTTAATAGTGGACTAAATGCTACCCTATTCCCTTAATAGTGGACTAAATGCTACCCTATTCCCTTAATAGTGGACTAAATTCTACCCTATTCCCTTAATAATGGACTAAATGCTACCCTATTCCCTTAATAGTGGACTAAATTCTACCCTGTTCCCTTAGCAGTGTACTAAATACTACCCTATTCCCTTAATAGTGGACTAAATGCTACCCTGTTCCCTTAACAGTGTACTAAATACTACCCTATTCCCTTAACAGTGGACTAAATGCTACCCTATTCCATTAATAGTGGACTAAATTCTACCCTATTCCCTTAATAGTGGACTAAATGCTACCCTATTCCCTTAATAGTGGACTAAATGCTGCCCTGTTCCCTTAATAGTGGACTAAATGGCCCTATTCCCTTAACTAAATGCTACCCTATTCCCTTAATAGTGGACTAAATGCTACCCTATTCCCTTAATAGTGGACTAAATGCTACCCTATTCCCTTAACCAGTGGACTAAATACTACCCTATTCCCTTAATAGTGGACTAAATGCTACCCTATTCCCTTAATAGTGGACTAAATACTACCCTATTCCCTTAATAGTGGACTAAATGCTACCCTATTCCCTTAATAGTGGACTAAATGCTACCCTATTCCCTTAATAGTGAACTAAACTACCCTATTCCCTTAATAGTGGACCAAACCATTCCCTTAATAGTGGACTAAATACTACCCTATTCCCTTAATAGTGGACTAAATGCTACCCTATTCCCTTAATAGTGGACTAAATGCTACCCTATTCCCTTAATAGTGGACTAAATGCTACCCTATTCCCTTAATAGTGGACTAAATTCTACCCTGTTCCCTTAGCAGTGTACTAAATACTACCCTATTCCCTTAATAGTGGACTAAATACTACCCTATTCCCTTAATAGTGGACTAAATTCTACCCTGTTCCCTTAATAGTGGACTAAATACTACCCTATTCCCTTAATAGTGGACTAAATTCTACCCTATTCCCTTAATAATGGACTAAATGCTACCCTATTCCCTTAATAGTGGACTAAATTCTACCCTGTTCCCTTAGCAGTGTACTAAATACTACCCTATTCCCTTAATAGTGGACTAAATGCTACCCTGTTCCCTTAACAGTGTACTAAATACTACCCTATTCCCTTAACAGTGGACTAAATGCTACCCTATTCCATTAATAGTGGACTAAATTCTACCCTATTCCCTTAATAGTGGACTAAATGCTACCCTATTCCCTTAATAGTGGACTAAATGCTGCCCTGTTCCCTTAGACTGCTGTTGTCCAAACCAGGGCTGTGTACTAAATTCTACCCTATTCCCTTAACAGTGGACTACTGTTGTCCAAACCAGGGCTTGTGTACTAAATTCTACCCTATTCCCTTAATAGTGTAGGGGCTGGTGCTTGCTACCCTATTCCCAGGCTACACTGGACTGAGCTCAGGGTGATGGACAGGGGGTGGTGCTTTTTCAGGGAGCTGGAGGCTCCAGGGTGATGGATTCCCCAGTGTGTTTCCTGTGTTGCTGTGGAATTTCATGGCTTTGTAGAGCGTTGGCCAGGGTGAGACAGGGGGTCCCCTCCCCCTAACTGGAGGCTCCAGGGGATGGACAGGGGTTGGGCTTTTTTACAGCTGGAGGCTCCAGGGGATGGGGGGGTGGTGCTTGTTTCAGGGAGCTGGAGGCTCCAGGGTGATGGACAGGGGATGGTGCTTGTTTCAGGGAGCTGGAGGCTCCAGGGTGATGGACAGGGGTTGGTGCTTTTTTCAGGGAGCTGGAGGCTCCAGGGTGATGGACAGGGGGTGGTGCTTGTTTCAGGGAGCTGGAGGCTCCAGGGTGATGGACAGGGGGTGGTGCTTGTTTCAGGGAGCTGGTGGTCCAGGGTGATGGACAGGGGTTGGTGCTTTTTTCAGGGAGCTGGAGGCTCCAGGGTGATGGACAGGGGGTGGTGCTTGTTTCAGGGAGCTGGTGGTCCAGGGTGATGGACAGGGGGTGGTGCTTGTTCCAGGGAGCTGGAAGCTCCAGGGGTAGACTGATAGCCGCAGCAACCTGAGACAGGTCCTATCTTCTGTTTTCCACCGCAGATAGAGATATGATCTCCCCAGTGGTTTCATAACCTCACCTCTAAACCGATCAGTCTCAGGTTTCTGATGCTATCTTCTGTTTTCCACCGCAGATAGTGCTATGATCTATCTTCTGTTTTCCACCGCAGATAGTGCTATGATCTATCTTCTGTTTTCCACCGCAGATAGTGCTATGATCTATCTTCTGTTTTCCACCGCAGATAGAGCTTTGATCAGTCTTCTGTTGGAGCACCGGTCACAGTGTATATTAATACACAGCTGCTTCTCATCCCTCTCCTTCTCCCTCCTGCCCTCCCTCTCCTTCTCCCTCCTGCCCTCCCTCCCTCTCCTCCTCTCCCTCCTCCCCCTCCCTCCCCCTCCTCCCCCCTCCCTCCCTCCTGCCCTCCCCTCCCTTCTCCCTCCTGCCCTCCCTCCCCTTCTCCCTCCTGCCCTCCCTCCCTTCTCCCTCCTGCCCTCTCCCCTCCTGCCCTCCCTCTCCTTCTCCCTCCTGTCCCCCCTCCCTCCTGCCCTCCCTCCCCCCTCCCTCTCCCTCCCCTGCCCTCCCCTCCCCTTCTCCCTCCTGCCCTCCCTCTCCTTCTCCCTCCTGCCCTCCCTCTCCTTCTCCCTCCTGCCCTCCCTCTCCTTCTCCCTCCTGCCCTCCCTCTCCTTCTCCCTCCTGCCCTCCCTCTCCTTCCTCCCTCCTGCCCTCCCTCCCTCCTCCCTCTCCCCTCCCTGCCCTCCCCCCTTCTCCCTGCCCTCCCTGCCCTCCCTCCCCTTGCCCTCCCTCCTGCCCCCTCCCCCTCCCCTTCTCCCTCCTGCCCTCCCTCCCTCCCTCCCTCTCCCTCCCTCCTGCCCTCCCTCCTCCCTCCTGCCCTCCCTCCCTCCCTCTCCTTCTCCCTCCTGCCCTCCCTCTCCTTCTCCCTCCTGCCTCCCCCCCTTCTCCCTCCTGCCCTCCCTCCCCTTCTCCCTCCTCCTCCCTCCCCCTCCCCCCTCCTCCCTCCTGCCCTCCCTCTCCTCTCCCTCCCTCCCCTCCCTCCCCCTCCTCCCTCCCTCCCCTCTCCTGCCCTCCCTCCCTCCCTCCTGCCCTCCCTCCCCTTCTCCCCCTGCCCTCTCCTTCCTTTCCCTCCTGCCCTCCCCCCCTCCCTCCTGCCCTCCCTCTCCCTGCCCTCCTGCCCTCCCTTCCCTTCCTGCCCTCCCTCCCCTTCTCCCTCCTGCCCCCTCCCTCCCCTTTTCCCTCCTGCCCTCCCCCTGCCCTTCCTCCCTCCTGCCCTCCCTCCCCTTCTCCCTCCTGCCCCCCCCTCCCTCCTGCCCCTTCTCCCTCCTGCCCTCCCCTCCCTCCTCCCTCCCTGCCCTCCCTCCCCTTCTCCTCTCCCTCCTGCCCTCCCTGCCCCCCTCTCTCCCTCCTGCCCTCCCCTCTCCTTCCTGCCCCCCCTCCCTCCCTGCCCTCCCCCTTCTCCCTCCTCCCTCCTCTGCCCTCCCCTCCTCTCCCTCCCCCCCTCCCCTTCTCCTTCCTTCTCCTCCTGCCCCTCCTGCCCTTCCTTCCTCCTCCCTCCTCTCCCTCCCCCTCCTTCCTCCTCCTTCTCCTGCCCTCCCTCTCCTCCTCCCTCCTCCCCCCTCCCTCCCTCTCCTTCTCCTTCCTGCCCTCCCTCTCCTTCCTGCCCTCCCTCTAATACTCAACCGATAACTCAATAAACAGGACTGGGCTTGGATCTGAGAAACAGGCAGGCAGAGTGAAAGCTCTCTTCCTGTCACAGACTGAGACGGTACCCAGGGACCCCAGGATGGCCCTGTAGCACTGCAGCGTCTCAAGCCTCCAGAACAAACCAACTGCTCATGGAAAAGCAGAGAGAGATGCTTTGACATTTCCTTTAATTAGCTTGATGTTCAGAAACTGCATCAAGCCTACTGGTCAGTCTTAGAAAGGGTGATTCTTCTCCGCTTCTCCCTCCTGCCCTCCCTCCCCTTCTCCCTCCCCTTCTCCTTCCTGCCCTTCTCCTTCCTGCCCTCCCTGCCCTTCTCCTTCCTGCCCTCCCTCCCTCCCCTTTCCCTCCTGAATATTTCTACTTTCTACAGAATATTTCTGTCTGTGTCTGTCTGTTTGTGTCTGTCTCTGTCTCTGTCTCTGTGTCTGTCTGTCTGTCTGTCTGTCTGTCTCTGTCTGTCTGTCTCTGTCTGTCTGTCTGTCTGAACATTTTGATTAGGAAGGTAATTCAGCGCTGTTCTATTGTGATCTAATCCCCTACATTTAGGAAGTGGATCGAAAAAGGTTCTAATTTCAGACTGATCAACACTTCCATTAGAGGACACCGTCCTCTGTTCCTCATAACAACCTGAAACAAACCTATTTCGGGAGGGAGGAGGAGGGAAAGGAGAGGGATGAAGAGGGAAAGGGGAAGGGAGGGAGGAGGCGGGAGGGAGAGGGGAGTCCAGCCAAGGGGTAGTATGGGGAATGGGAGGGAGGGAGGAGGGAAATGGGAGGGAGAGGGAAGCCCAGCCAAGGGGTAGTATGGGGAATGGGAGGGAGGGAGGAGGGAAATGGGAGGGGAGGGAAATGGGAGGGAGAGGGAAGCCCAACCAGGGGGTAGTATGGGAGGGAGGGAGGGGGAGAGGAAGGCCAAGGGCCAGTATGGGGAAGGGAGGGAGGGAGGAGGGTGGGAAAGGAGAGGGAAGCCCAGCCAAGTGGTAGTATGGGGAATGGGAGGGGGAGGAGGGAAGGGAAGGGAGGGGATGGGGAATGGGAGGGAGAGGGAAGCCCAGCCAAGGGGTAGTATGGGGAATGGGGAGGGAGGGGGAGAGGGAAGCCCAGCCAAGGGGTAGTATGGGGAATGGGAGGGAGGGAGGGAGGGGGGAAATGGGGGAGGGGAAGGGAAAGTATGGGAGGGGAGGGAGAGGGAAGCCCAGCCAAGGGGTAGTATGGGGAATGGGAGGGGGAGGGGGGGGAGAGGGAAGCCCAGCCAAGGGGTAGTATGGGGAATGGGAGGGAGGGGGGAGAGGGAAGGGAGGGAGATGGGGAAGGAGGGTAGATGGGGAATGGGAGGGAGGGAGAGGGAAGCCCAGCCAAGGGGTAGTATGGGGAATGGGAGGGGGAGGGATGGGAGGGAGAGGGAAGCCCAGCCAAGTGGTAGTATGGGGAATGGGAGGGAGGGGGGGGGGGGGAGGGAGAGGGGAGCCCAGCCAAGGGGTAGTATGGGGAATGGGGGGGGAGGGAGGGAGGGAGGGGAAGCCCAGCCAAGGGGTAGTATGGGGAATGGGAGGGAGGGAGAGGGAGAGAGGAGGGAGAGGGAAGCCCAGCCAAGGGGAAATCCTCTGGTTGACTGGGAAGATACACACACAGGCTGCACGAGTGCAAGCAGGGAGGCACGCTGGCAGGCCCACACATACACACAGCTGTGTACGACCTGCACTTTTATTTTGGGAGCACCAGTGTGAAAACACTATAAAAATTCATTGCGTAACAATATTTAATCTCTGCTCTGCTCTACTCTGCTCTTCTCTACTCTTCTCTACTCTACTCTACTCTACTCTACTCTGCTCTGCTCTGCTCTACTCTACTCTACTCTACTCTGCTCTGCTCTGCTCTGCTCTGCTCTGCTCTGCTCTGCTCTGCTCTTCTCTTCTCTTCTCTTCTCTTCTCTTCTCTTCTCTTCTCTTCTCAGGCCTCTTCTCACACTCTTCTCTCTTCTCCTCTCTTCTCTTCTCTCTCTCTCTCTCCTCAGCTCCCTCTCTCTTCTCAGCTGGCAGGCCTCACACTCACCTCTGGCAGGCTCTCCTCTGGCTCTCCAGCTGGCAGGCCTCTCAGCTCAGGCTCCCTCTACACCTCTGGCAGGCTCTCCTCTCAGGCTCTCCTCTCCTCTCCTCTCCTCTCCTTCCTCTCCTCTCTCTCTGTTCCTCTGGCTCTGCTCTGCTCTGCTCAGCTCTGCTCTGCTCTGCTCTAGGATCTCTAGGATGTGTTGTTTCTGTGTTCCAGTAGTAGGATGTGTTGTTGCTGTGTTCCAGTAGTAGGATGTGTTGTTTCTGTGTTCCAGTAGTAGGATGTGTTGTTGCTGTGTTCCAGTAGTAGGATGTGTTGTTTCTGTGTTCCAGTAGTAGGATGTGTTGTTGCTGTGTTCCAGTGCTGTGTTCCAGTAGGATGTGTTGTTGCTGTGTTCCAGTAGTAGGATGTGTTGTTGCTGTGTTCCAGTAGTAGGATGTGTTGTTGCTGTGTTCCAGTAGTAGGATGTGTTGTTGCTGTGTTCCAGTAGTAGGATGTGTTGTTGCTGTGTTCCAGTAGTAGGATGTGTTGTTGCTGTGTTCCAGTCCAGTAGTAGGATGTGTTGTTGCTGTGTTCCAGTAGTAGGATGTGTTGTTTCTGTGTTCCAGTAGTTGCTGTGTTCCAGTAGTAGGATGTGTTGTTGCTGTGTTCCAGTAGTAGGATGTGTTGTTGCTGTGTTCCAGTTCCAGTAGGAGGTTCCAGTAGTAGGATGTGTTGTTGCTGTGTTCCAGTAGTAGGATGTGTTGTTGCTGTGTTCCAGTAGTAGGATGTGTTGTTTCTGTGTTCCAGTAGTAGGATGTGTTGTTTCTGTGTTCCAGTTCCAGTAGTAGGATGTGTTGTTGCTGTGTTCCAGTAGTAGGAGTTCCAGTAGTAGGATCTGTTGTTGCTGTGTTCCAGTAGTAGGATGTGTTGTTGCTGTGTTCCAGTAGTAGGATGTGTTGTTGCTGTGTTCCAGTAAGAAGGTGTGTTGTTGCTGTGTTCCAGTAAGAAGGTGTGTTGTTTCTGTGTTCCAGGTTGGCCTTCCTTCTATGACCTGGTAAAGGAGGAGTCAGTCACTGTGAC
>NW_024609787.1:137500-147500 GCF_018296145.1 Oncorhynchus tshawytscha
GGGGTGGACAGAACCTGCCTGTTGTAAGGAACATTACAGGGAGGGGACAGAACCTGCCTGTTGTAAGGAACCTGGGGAGGGGACAGAACCTGCCTGTTGTAAGGGGGACAGAACCTGCCTGTTGTAAGGAAGGTAACAGGGAGGGGACAGAACCTGCCTGTTGTAAGGAACATAACCTGGGAGGGGACAGAACCTGCCTGTTGTAAGGAGGTAACCTGGGGAGTGGACAGAACCTGCCTGTTGTAAGGAGGTAACCTGGGGGGGACAGAACCTGCCTGTTGTAAGGAAGGTAACCTGGGGAGGGGACAGAACCTGCCTGTTGTAAGGAAGGTAACCAGGGGGGGACAGAACCTGCCTGTTGTAAGGAACATTAACCTGGGGAGGGGACAGAACCTGCCTGTTGTAAGGAACATTAACCTGGGGAGGGGACAGAACCTGCCTGTTGTAAGGAACATTAACCAGGGAGGGGACAGAACCTGCCAGAACCTGTTGTAAGGAGGTAACCTGGGGAGTGGACAGAACCTGCCTGTTGTAAGGAACAGGTAACCTGGGGGGGAGGGGACAGAACCTGCCTGTTGTAAGGAGGTAACCTGGGGAGGGGACAGAACCTGCCTGTTGTAAGGAGGTAACCAGAGGGGACAGAACCTGCCTGTTGTAAGGAGGTAACCTGGGGGAGGGGACAGAACCTGCCTGTTGTAAGGAGGTAACCTGGGGAGGGGACAGAACCTGCCTGTTGTAAGGAACATGGGGGTGGACAGAACCTGCCTGGGAGGGGACAGAACCTGCCTGTTGTAAGGAGGTAACCTGGGGAGGGGACAGAACCTGCCTGTTGTAAGGAAGGTAACCAGGGAGGGGACAGAACCTGCCTGTTGTAAGAAGGTAACCTGGGGAGGGGACAGAACCTGCCTGTTGTAAGGAGGTAACCTGGGGGGTGGACAGAACCTGCCTGTTGTAAGGAGGTAACCTGGGGAGTGGACAGAACCTGCCTGTTGTAAGGAGGTAACCTGGGGAGTGGACAGAACCTGCCTGTTGTAAGGAGGTAACCTGGGGGTGGACAGAACCTGCCTGTTGTAAGGAACATTAACCTGGGGAGTGGACAGAACCTGCCTGTTGTAAGGAACATTAACCTGGGGGTGGACAGAACCTGCCTGTTGTAAGGAACCTGCCTGTTGTAACCTGGGGAGTGGACAGAACCTGCCTGTTGTAAGGAACCTGGGGGTGGTAACCTGGGTAACCTGGGTGGACAGAACCTGCCTGTTGTAAGGAGGTAACCTGGGAGGGGACAGAACCTGCCTGTTGTAAGGAGGTAACCTGGGGAGTGGACAGAACCTGCCTGTTGTAAGGAGGTAACCTGGGGAGTGGACAGAACCTGCCTGTTGTAAGGAGGTAACCTGGGGAGTGGACAGAACCTGCCTGTTGTAAGGAAGGTAACCTGGGGGTGGACAGAACCTGCCTGTTGTAAGGAGGTAACCTGGGGAGGGGACAGAACCTGCCTGTTGTAAGGAGGTAACCTGGGGAGTGGACAGAACCTGCCTGTTGTAAGGAAGGTAACCTGGGGAGGGGACAGAACCTGCCTGTTGTAAGGAGGTAACCTGCCTGGGGAGTGGACAGAACCTGCCTGTTGTAAGGAGGTAACCTGGGGGGGACAGAACCTGCCTGTTGTAAGGAGGTAACCTGGGAGTGGACAGAACCTGCCTGTTGTAAGGAGGTAACCTGGGGAGTGGACAGAACCTGCCTGTTGTAAGGAGGTAACCTGGGGAGGGGACAGAACCTGCCTGTTGTAAGGAGGTAACCTGGGGGTGGACAGAACCTGCCTGTTGTAAGGAGGTAACCTGGGGAGTGGACAGAACCTGCCTGTTGTAAGGAACATTAACCTGGGGAGTGGACAGAACCTGCCTGTTGTAAGGAGGTAACCTGGGGGTGGACAGAACCTGCCTGTTGTAAGGAGGTAACCTGGGAGGGGACAGAACCTGCCTGTTGTAAGGAGGTAACCTGGGAGTGGACAGAACCTGCCTGTTGTAAGGAGGTAACCTGGGGGTGGACAGAACCTGCCTGTTGTAAGGAGGTAACCTGGGGTGGACAGAACCTGCCTGTTGTAAGGAGGTAACCTGGGGAGTGGACAGAACCTGCCTGTTGTAAGGAGGTAACCTGGGGAGGGGACAGAACCTGCCTGTTGTAAGGAGGGGACAGAACCTAAGGGGTAACCTGGGGGGGACAGAACCTGCCTGTTGTAAGGAGGTAACCTGGGGAGTGGACAGAACCTGCCTGTTGTAAGGAGGTAACCTGGGGAGTGGACAGAACCTGCCTGTTGTAAGGAGGTAACCTGGGGAGTGGACAGAACCTGCCTGTTGTAAGGAGGTAACCTGGGGAGTGGACAGAACCTGCCTGTTGTAAGGAACATTAACCTGGGGGGGACAGAACCTGCCTGTTGTAAGGACAGAACCTGCCTGTTGTAAGGAGGTAACCTGGGGAGGGGACAGAACCTGCCTGTTGTAAGGAGGTAACCTGGGGAGGGGACAGAACCTGCCTGTTGTAAGGAGGTAACCTGTAAGGAACATTAACCTGGGGAGGGGACAGAACCTGCCTGTTGTAAGGAACATTAACCTGGGGAGGGGACAGAACCTGCCTGTTGTAAGGAGGTAACCTGGGAGGGGACAGAACCTGCCTGTTGTAAGGAGGTAACCTGGGGGTGGACAGAACCTGCCTGTTGTAAGGAGGTAACCTGGGGGTGGACAGAACCTGCCTGTTGTAAGGAGGTAACCTGGGAGGGGACAGAACCTGCCTGTTGTAAGGAGGTAACCTGGGAGGGGACAGAACCTGCCTGTTGTAAGGAGGTAACCTGGGAGGGGACAGAACCTGCCTGTTGTAAGGAGGTAACCTGGGGGGGACAGAACCTGCCTGTTGTAAGGAGGTAACCTGGGGAGGGGACAGAACCTGCCTGTTGTAAGGAGGTAACCTGGGGAGTGGACAGAACCTGCCTGTTGTAAGGAGGTAACCTGGGAGGGGACAGAACCTGCCTGTTGTAAGGAGGTAACCTGGGGAGTGGACAGAACCTGCCTGTTGTAAGGAGGTAACCTGGGGGTGGACAGAACCTGCCTGTTGTAAGGAGGTAACCTGGGGGGTGGACAGAACCTGCCTGTTGTAAGGAGGTAACCTGGGGGGTGGACAGAACCTGCCTGTTGTAAGGCACATATCTCCTGTGTAACAACTTGGGAGTAGAAATCAAATCAAATGTATTTATAAAGCCCTTCTTACATCAGCTGATATCTCAAAGTGCTGTACAGAAACCCCCAGCCTAAAACCCCCAAAACAGCAAGCAATGCAGGTGTAGAAGCACGGACTAGCCCGTTGTAAAAGTCTGGAGACCCAGTTAAATAACAGGTCATCTTCAGGTCAGCAAATCTGTTTAGAAGAGATCCATAGAGTCAGAATTACAGCCATAATAAATGGAGCTTGTCCTATTCATAGACCATGTACCTGCTGCTGGTATAGGGGTTTCTTGTCTTTACATAGGAGGAAATGGCTAAAATAAGGTTATTAATAGTTACCGGCAGGGTATCAAGCACCTGGGAGTGTGTGTGTACCTGGGAACCCCTTGTCTGTCTGTGTTGAAGCTAGATGCACCATGGCAACCTAATCATCCCCAGCTTCCAATTGGTTCATTCATCCCCCCCTCCCTCTCCTCTTCCCCCTGTAACTATTTCCCAGGTCGTTGCTGTAAATGACTATGTGTTTTCTCAGGCAATTTACCTGGTAAAATAAGGTAACAACAATACACCAGTCTGGATCTACAGGATCCTGCTGCCGTCTCTGCTGTGAAGCCGGTTTCCCTGCCGATGGGAACACGCAGCATGATGCTGCCACCACCATGCTTCACTGTGGGGATGGTATTCTCGGGGTGATGAAAGGTGTTTGGGTTTGCGCCAGACATGGAGTTTTCCTTGATGGCCAATTTTAGTCTCATCTGATCAGAGTACCTTCTTCCATATGTTTGGGGAGTCTCCCACATGCCTTTTGGCGAACACCAAACGTTCTTTTCTGGCCACTCTTCCGTAAAGCCCAGCTCTGTGGAGTGTACGGCTTAAAGTGGTCCTATGGACAGATACTCCAATCTGTGGAGCTTTGGTCTCTTTGTTGCCTCGCTGATTTGTTGCCTCCTTGTCTGGTCCGTGAGTTTTTGTGGGCGGCCCTCTCTTGGTAGGTTTGTTGTGGTGGGCGGCCCTCTCTTGGCAGGTTTGTTGTGGTGGGCGGCCCTCTCTTGGCAGGTTTGTTGTGGTGGGCGGCCCCTCTCTTGGTAGGTTTGTTGTGGTGGGCGGCCCTCTCTTGGTAGGTTTGTTGTGGTGGGCGGGCCCTCTCTTGCCAGGTTTGTTGTGGTGGGCGGCCCTCTCTTGGTGGCCCACTCTCCCCCTTCCCCTCCTGTATCTGGTTTTGTGGGATGCCAGTCGGATGCGGCCTCTAATCCAGAGCCCATCTACCAAACAAACCTCTCTTTATATCCCTCTCTCTCCCTCTCTCCAGTCCCTCCCTCCCTCTCTCTTCCCTCCCTCTCTCTTCCCTCCCTCCCTCTTCCCTCCCTCCCCTCCCTCCCCTCTCCCTCCCTCCCCTCCCTCCCTCTCCCCCTCCCTCTCTCCCTCCCTCCCTCCCTCTCTCTCCCCCTTCCCCTCCTGTATCTGGTTCTGTGGGTCCAGTCGGATACGGCCTCTAATCCAGAGCCCATCTCCCAAACAAACCTCTCTTTATATCCCCCTCTCTCCAGTCCCTCTCTCCCTCCCACCTTCCCTCTCCCTCCCCCAGTCCCAGTTTAGTTGTTTACAGTGCTAGTGACTGGGGCGACAGGGCTCAGTGTTAGGGTCTGGTCTCGACAGAGAGGAGTGTGGGAAAGTCCTGGGCCGGACTCAGCGCTGAGAGAGTTTACGTTACGAACGCAATAAAGAATATTTACAAGTCAGGTGTGTTTAGACTGGTGGGATGGTCGGGGGGGGGGTATAGGAGGATGTGGAGTTAGTGGGGTCGGTGTGGACTGTCTAAGAGAGGTTTGGGGTTACTGTGGACTGTCTAGAGAGGTTTGGGGTTGGTGTGGACTGTCTAAGAGAGGTTTGGGGTCAGTGTGGACTGTCTAAGAGAGGTTTGGGGTCGGAATCTAAGAGAGGTTGGGTTTCGGTGTGGACTGTCTAGAGAGGTTTGACATTGGTGTGGATTGTCTAGAGAGGTTTGGCATTGGTGTGGACTGTCTAGAGAGGGTTGGGGGTTGGTGTGGACTGTCTAGAGAGGGTTGGGGATGGTGTGGACTGTCTAGAGAGGGTTGGGATTGGTGTGGACTGTCTAAGAGAGGTTTGGGGTTGGTGTGGACTGTCTGGAGAGAGGGTAGGGGTTGGTGTGGACTGTCTAGAGAGGGTTGGGGTTGGTGTGGGGTAGAGAGGGTTGTGGATGGTGTGGACTGTCTAGAGAGGGTTGGGGTTGGTGTGGACTGGAGAGGGTTGGGGTTGGTGTGGACTGTCTAGAGAGGGTTGGGGATGGTGTGGACTGTCTAGAGAGGGTTGGGGTTGGTGTGGACTGTCTAGAGAGGGTTGGGGATGGTGTGGACTGTCTAAGAGAGAGGTTTGGCATTGGTATGGACTGTCTAGAGAGGGTTGGGGTTGGTGTGGACTGTCTAGAGAGGGTTGGGGATTGTGCGGACTGTCTAGAGAGGGTTGGCATTGGTGTGGACTGTCTAGAGAGGGTTGGGGTTGGTGTGGACTGTCTAGAGAGGGTTGGGGTCGGTGTGGACTGTCTAGAGAGGGTTGGGGATGGTGTGGACTGTCTAGAGAGGGTTGGCATTGGTGTGGACTGTCTAGAGAGGGTTGTGGTTTTAAAGGGTTAACTTGAGATTTTTTTTGTCAATAGCCTACACACAATACCCCATATTGTCAAAGTGGAATTGTTTTTTTTTTTTAAATGTATACATTTATAAAAATTGAAAAGCTGAAATGTATTCAACCCCTTCAAGTAATTCAACCCCTTTGTTGGGGCAAGAATGGATAAGGTTAGGAACAAAAATGGTAATTATAAGTCACCTAATGAGTTGCATGGCCTCATCACTCTGTGTGCAATAATAGTGTTTCAACATGATTTTTAATTGACTACCTCATCTCTGTACCCCACACATACAATTATCTGTAAGGTCCCTCAGCCGAGCAGTGAATTTCAAATGTAGATTCAACCATGAAGACCAGGGAGTGCCTCACAAAGAAGGGCATCTATTGGTAGATGTTTATTTAAAAAAAAAAAATTAAAAGTAGACATTGAATATCCCTTTGAGCATGGTGAAGTTATTAATTACACTTTGGATGGTGTATCAATACACCCAGTTACCACAAAGATACAGGCGTCCTTCTTAACTCAGTTGCCGAAGAGGAAGGAAACTGCTCAGGGATTTCACCATGAGGCCATTGGTGACTTTAAAACAGTTACAGAGTTTAATGGCTGTGATAGGGAAAAAACTGAGGATGGATCAACAACATTGTAGTTATTATCTCAATACTAACCTAAATGACAGAGTGAAAAGAAGGAAGCCTGTACCTGGAGGAAAACCTGCTTCAGTCTGCTTTCCACCAGCACACTGGGAGATGAAGTCACCTTTTCAGCAGGACAATAACCTAAAACACAAGGCCAAATCTACACTGGAGTTGCTTACCAAGAAGACAGTAAACATTAGTGAATGTGCCTGAGTGGCAGGCAAGTCAGTTAAGTACAAATTCTTATTTTCAATGATGTCTAGGAACAGTGAAGTTAACTGCCTTGTTCAGGGGCAGAACGACAGATTTTTACCTTGTCAGCTCGGGGAGTCGATCCAGCGACCTTTCAGTTACTAGTCCAACGCTCTAACTACTAAGCTACCCTGCCGCCCAACAATCCACAAGCAATTTGAATCAAAGTCAAATGTTGCACAATCCAGGTGTGTAAATCTCTTAGAGATTCACCCAGAAAGACTCACAGATGTAATCAAAACCAAAGGTGCTTCTGCAAAGTATGGTCTGAGGAATGTGAATACTTATGTCAATTATATATTTCTGTACTTCTAAAGACATGTACTAAAGATATCTTTAATTATGGGGGATTGTGTGTAGATAGGTGAGGAACAAACAAAAATCTATTTTATCCATTTTAAATTCAGGCTGTAACAAAATGTGTAATTAGTCAAGGGGTATGAATACTTTCTGACGGCCCTGTATCTGGTTCTGTGAGTGAGTGTGGGATGCCTGTCGGATACGGCCTCTAATCCTGAGCCCATCTACCAAACAAACCTCTCTTTATATCCCCCTCTCTCCCTCTATCCCCTCTCCCCATCTCTCTCTCCCCATCTCTCTCTCCCCCTCTCCCTCTCCCCCTCTCCCTCTCCCCTCTCTTCCCCCTCTCTCCACCTCTCCCTCTCCCCATCTCTCTCCCCTCCTCCCCCTCTCTCCCTCTCCCCATCTCTCTCCCATCCTCCCCCTCTCTCCCTCTCACCATCTCTCTCTCCTCCTCCCCCTCTCCCCCTTCTCCCTCTCCCTATCCTCTCCCATCTCTCTCCCCTCCCCCCCTCTCTCCCTCTCCCCATCTCTCTCTCTCCTCCCCATCTCTCCCTCCTCCCCCTCTCTCCCCTCTCCCCATCTCTCTCCCATCCTCCCCCTCCCCCTCCCTCTCCCCTCTTCCCCCTCTCTCCCCATCTCCCTCCCTTCCCCCTCTCTCCAACTCTCTCTCCCCTCCTCCCCCTCTCTCCAACTCTCCCTCTCCCCATCTCTCTCCCCCTCTCCCCTCTCTCTCCCATACTCCCCCTCTCCCTCCCCTCCTCCCCCTCTCCCTCTCCCTCTCCCCATCTCTCTCCCCTCCTCCAACTCTCCCTCTCCCCTCTCTCCCCCTCTCTCTCCCCATCTCTCTCTCTCCTCCCCATCTCTCTCTCCCCTCCTCCCCCTCCCCTCTCCCCTCTCCCCATCTCTCTCCCATCCCCCCCTCTCTCCCCTCTCCCCTCCCCTCTTCCCCCTCTCTCCCCATCTCCCTCCCTTCCCCCTCTCTCCAACTCTCTCTCCCCCTCCTCCCCCTCTCCCCAACTCTCCCTCTCCCCATCTCTCTCCCCCTTTCCCTCTCTCTCCCATACTCCCCCTCTCCCTCCCCTCCTCCCCCTCTCCCTCTCCCTCTCCCCATCTCTCTCCCCTCCTCCAACTCTCCCTCTCCCCTCTCTCCCCCTCTCTCTCCCCATCTCTCTCCCTCTCCCCATCTCTCTCTCCTCCCCATCTCTCTCCTCCTCCCCCTCTCTCCCCTCTCCCCATCTCTCTCCCCCCCCCCTCTCTCCCCTCTCCCTCTCCCCTCTTCCCCCTCTCTCCCCATCTCCCTCCCTTCCCCCTCTCTCCAACTCTCTCTCCCCTCCTCCTCCCCCTCTCTCCAACTCTCCCTCTCCCCATCTCTCTCCCCCTCTCCCTCTCTCTCCCATCTCCCCCTCTCCCTCCCCTCCTCCCCCTCTCCCTCTCCCTCTCCCCATCTCTCTCCCCTCCTCCAACTCTCCCTCTCCCCTCTCTCCCCCTCTCTCTCCCCATCTCTCTCCCTCTCCCCATCTCTCTCCCCTCCTCCCCCCTCTCCCCTCCCCCTCTCTCCCTCTCCCTCTCCCCATCTCTCTCCCCTCCTCCACCTCTCCCTCTCCCCTCTCTCCCCCTCCCCATCTCTCTCCCTCTCCCCATCTCTCTCCCCTCCTCCACCTCTCCCTCTCCCTCTCTCTCCCCATCTCTCTCCCTCTCCCCATCTCTCCCCTCCTCCCCCTCTCCCATCCTGCCCCTCTCCGTCTCTATGCTGGTGTGACTTATATTCTTATATTCACTGTTAAGACAGTGGCTCCATTAGCTTCAGGACAGAGGAAGCACTAAGCAAAACAAAGGAGAGCCGCACACCAGCAGCACTACCACCCACCCAGGCATTACACACACACACACACACACACACACACACACACACACACACACACACACACACACACACACACACACACACACACACACACACACACACACACACACACACACACACACAATCCTGCAGCTCTACCACCCACCCAGGCATTACACACACACACACACACACACACACACACACACACACACACACACACACACACACACACACACACACACAATCCTGCAGCTCTACCACCCACCCAGGCATTACACACACACACACACACACACACACACACACACACACACACACACACACACACACACACACACACACACACACACACACACACACACACAATCCTGCAGCTCTACCACCCACCCAGGCATTACACACACACACACACACACACACACACACACCACACACAGCACACCACCCACCACACACACCACACACACACACACACACACACACACACACACACACACACACACACACACACACACACACACACACACACACACACACACACACAATCCTGCAGCTCTACCACCCATCCAGACATTAACACTACACACACACACACACACACACACACACACACACACACACACACACACACACACACACACACACACACACACACACAGTCCTGCAGCCCTACCACCCATCCAGACATTACACACACACACACACACACACGCACTCACACACAGTCCTGTAGCCCTACCACCAACCCAGACATTACACACACGCCTCAAACACTCCCACAGTCCAGCAGCCCCACACATAAACACCTTCTACCATCCGGGGACTGGACTCCTAATAGAGCTGCACTTTCATTCACATTGTGTGTGTGATCACTCATGTGTGTATAAGGTCTGGGCTTTGACATGAACTACCCAGTCTGTCTGGAATTACTCTGAAGAATGACTGAAGACTCTCTCTCTCTCTCTCTCTCTCTCTCTCTCTCTCTCTCTCTCTTTCTCTTTCTCTTTCTCTCTCCCTCCCTCCCTGGAAGGGAAACCAGTGATCTCATTCTACTCTGTAAACTCAAGCTAACTCAAGCCAACTATTTTATTTTTGGGTTGGAGAG
>NW_024609787.1:152500-157500 GCF_018296145.1 Oncorhynchus tshawytscha
GTTGAGGGTTAGGTTGGGGGTCAGTGCAGATCAGGTTGGGGGTTGGTGTGGGTGAGGATGGGGGTTAGTGCGGCTCAGGTTAGGGTCAGTGCAGGTCATGTTGGGGGTTAGTGTGGGTCAGGTTGGAGGTCAGTGCAGGTCAGGTTAGGGGTCAGCTTGGTGGTTAGTGTGGGTCAGCTTGGGCGTCAGTGCAGGTCAGGTTAGGGGTCAGCTTGGGGGTTAGTTTGGGTCAGGTTGGGGGTCAGTGTGGGTGAGGATGGGGGTCAGTGCAGGTCAGGTTGGGGGTCAGTGCAGGTCAGGTTGGGGGTCAGTGCAGGTCAGCTTGGGCATTAGTATGGGTCAGGTTGGGGGTCAGTGTGGGTCAGGTTGGGGATCAGTGTGGGTCAGGTTGGTGGTCAGTGCAGGTCAGCTTGGGGGTTAGTGTGGGTCAGTTTGGGGGTCAGTGCAGGTCAGGTTGGAGGTCAGTGCAGGTCAGGTTGGGGGTCAGGTAGAAGGTCATCTTGGGGGTTATTTTGGGTCAGGTTGGGGGTCAGTGTGGGTGAGGATGGGGGTCAGTGTGGGTCAGGTTGGGGGTCAGTGCAGGTCAGGTTGGGGGACAGTGTGGGTGAGGATGGGGGTTAGTGTGGGTCAGTTTAGGGTCAGTGCAGGTCAGGTTGGGGGTCAGGTTGGAGGTCAGTGCAGGTCAGGTTAGGGGTCAGCATGGGGGTTAGTTTGGGTCAGGTTGGGGGTCAGTGTTGGTCAGGTTGGGGATCAGTGTGGGTCAGGTTGGGGGTCAGTGTGGGTGAGGATGGGGGTCAGTGTGGGTCAGGTTGGGAGTCAGGTTGAAGGTCATCTTGGGGGTTATTTTGGGTCAGGTTGGGGGTCAGTGCAGGTCAGGTTGGGGATCAGTGTGGGTCAGGTTGGGAGTCAGGTTGGGAGTGAGTGGGGGTCAGGTTTGTTTTGAGTGTGGGTCAGGTTGGGTGGGTCAGGTTGGGTGTCGGTCAAGTTGTGTGCGTCAGGTTGCGTGTGGGTCAGTGTGAATCATGTTGGGGTTAGGTTGGGGGTCAGTGTGGGTCAGGTTGAGGGTTAGGTTGGGGGTCAGTGCACGTCAGGTTGGGGGTCGGTGTGGGTGAGGATGGGGGTTAGTGCGGGTCAGGTTAGGGTCAGAGCAGGTCATGTTGGGGGTCAGCTTGGGGGTTAGTGTGGGTCAGCTTGGGCGTCAGTACAGGTCAGGTTAGGGGTCAGCATGGGGGTTAGTTTGGGTCAGGTTGGGGGTCAGTGTGGGTCAGGTTGGGGATCAGTGTGGGTCAGGTTGGTGGTCAGTGCAGGTCAGCTTGGGGGTTAGTGTGGGTCAGGTTGGGGGTCAGTGTTGTTCAGGTTGGGGGTCAGGTTGGGGGTTAGTGTGGGTCAGCTTGGGTGTCAGTGCAGGTCAGGTTAGGGGTCAGCTTGGGGGTTAGTTTGGGTCAGGTTGGGGGTCAGTGTGGGTCAGGTTGGGGATCAGTGTGGGTCAGGTTGGTGGTCAGTGCAGGTCAGCTTGGGGGTTAGTGTGGGTCAGGTTGGGGGTCAGTGCAGGTCAGGTTGGAGGTCAGTGCAGGTCAGGTTGGGGGTCAGGTAGAAGGTCATCTTGGGGGTTATTTTGGGTCAGGTTGGGGGTCAGTGTGGGTGAGGATGGGGGTCAGTCGGGGTCAGGTTGGGGTTCAGTGCAGGTCAGGTTGGGGGTCAGTGGGGATTAATTTGGGTCAGGTTGGGGGTCAGTGTGGGTCAGGTTGGGGATCAGTGTGGGTCAGGTTGGGGGTCAGTGCAGGTCAGGTTGGTGGTCAGGTTGGAGGTTAGTGTGGGTCAGGTTGGGGGTCAGTGCAGGTCAGGTTGGGGGTCAGGTTGGAGGTCAGTGCAGGTCAGGTTGGGGGTCAGGTTGAAGGTCATCTTGGGGGTCAGTGTGGGTGAGGATGGGGGTCAGTGTGGGTCAGGTTGGGGGTCAGTGCAGGTCAGGTTGGGTGGTCAGTGTGGGTGAGGATTGGGGTTAGTGTGGGTCAGGTTAGGGTCAGTAAAGGTCATGTTGGGGGTCAGGTTGGAGGTCGGTGCAGGTCAGGTTGGATGTCAGCTTGGGGGTTAATTTGGGTCAGGTTGGGGGTCAGTGTGGGTCAGGTTGGGGATCAGTGTGGGTCAGGTTGGGTGGTCAGTGTGGGTGAGGATGGGGGTTAGTGTGGGTCAGGTTAGGGTCAGTGCAGGTCATGTTGGGGGTCAGGTTGGAGGTCGGTGCAGGCCAGGTTGGAGGTCAGCTTGGGGGTTAATTTGGGTCAGTGTGGGTCAGGTTGGGGGTCAGGTTGGGGGTCAGTGTGGGTGAGGATGGGGGTCAGTGCAGGGAGGGAGGGAGGGATATAGTAGTAGGGTCTTATTATAGACATAGAGACTAACACTATCAATAGGAGTGAGTGATATCGTATTCGGGTCTTATTATAGACATAGAGGCTAACAATATCAATAGGAGTGAGTGATATCGTATTAGGGTCTTATTATAGACATAGAGACTAACACTATCAATAGGAGTGAGTGATATCGTATTAGGGTCTTATTATAGACATAGAGACTAACACTATCAATAGGAGTGAGTGATATCGTATCAGGGTCTTATTATAGACATAGAGACTAACACTATCAATAGGAGTGAGTGATATCGTATTAGGGTCTTATTATAGACATAGAGACTAACACTATCAATAGGAGTGAGTGATATCATATCAGGGTCTTATTATAGACCTAGAGACTAACACTATCAATAGGAGTGAGTGATATCATATTAGGGTCTTATTATAGACGAAGAGACTAACACTATCAATAGGAGTGAGTGATATCGTATCAGGGTCTTATTATAGACATAGAGACTAACACTATCAATAGGAGTGAGTGATATCATATTAGGGTCTTATTATAGACATAGAGACTAACACTATCAATAGGAGTGAGTGATATCATATTAGGGTCTTATTATAGACATAGAGACTAACACTATCAATAGGAACAGTGATATCATATTAGGGAGACATAGAGACTAACACTATCAATAGGAGTGAGTGATATCGTATAGGGTCTTATTATAGACATAGAGACTAACACTATCAATAGGAGTGAGGGTCTTATTATAGACATAGAGACTAACACTATCAATAGGGTGGGTCTTAGGGTCTTATATAGACATAGAGACTAACACTATCAATATAGTGATATCGTATCAGGGTCTTATTATGACATACTAACACTATCAATAGGAGTGAGTGGTCTCAGGGTCTTATTATAGACATAGAGACCAACACTATCAATAGGAGTGAGTGATATCGTATCAGGGTCTTATTATAGACATAGAGGCCAACACTATCAATAGGAGTGAGTGATATCGTATCAGGGTCTTATTATAGACATAGAGACTAACACTATCATTAGGAGTGAGTGATATCGTATCAGGGTCTTATTATAGACATAGAGACTAACACTGTCAATAGGACTGAGTGATATCGTATCAGGGTCTTATTATAGATATAGAGACTAACACTATCAATAGGAGTGAGTGATATCGTATCAGGGTCTTATTATAGACATAGAGACTAACACTATCAATAGGAGTGAGTGATATCGTATCAGGGTCTTATTATAGACATAGAGACTAACACTATCAATAGGAGTGAGTGATATCGTATCAGGGTCTTATTATAGACATAGAGACTAACACTATCAATAGGAGTGAGTGATATCGTATCAGGGTCTTATTATAGACATAGAGACCAACACTATCAATAGGAGTGAGTGATATCGTATCAGGGTCTTATTATAGACATAGAGACTAACACTATCAATAGGAGTGAGTGATATCGTATCAGGGTCTTATTATAGACATAGAGACTAACACTATCAATAGGAGTGAGTGATATCGTATTAGGGTCTTATTATAGACATAGAGACTAACACTATCAATAGGAGTGAGTGATATCATATTAGGGTCTTATTATAGACATAGAGACTAACACTATCAATAGGAGTGAGTGATATCGTATCAGGGTCTTATTATAGACATAGAGACTAACACTATCAATAGGAGTGAGTGATATCGTATTAGGGTCTTATTATAGACATAGAGACTAACACTATCAATAGGAGTGAGTGATATCGTATCAGGGTCTTATTATAGACATAGAGACTAACACTATCAATAGGAGTGAGTGATATCGTATCAGGGTCTTATTATAGACATAGAGACTAACACTATCAATAGGAGTGAGTGATATCGTATTAGGGTCTTATTATAGACATAGAGACTAACACTATCAATAGGAGTGAGTGATATCGTATTAGGGTCTTATTATAGACATAGAGACTAACACTATCAATAGGAGTGAGTGATATCGTATCAGGGTCTTATTATAGACATAGAGACTAACACTATCAATAGGAGTGAGTGATATCGTTTGTATCAGAGACAGGGGGACAGATAGCAGTTCAACGTCGAACGTAAAATCAACCACAGATTTAGCAATGCCAATGGATATTTATTTTAACGTGAAAAAATACTTTTTTACGTTGATTTATTTTTTCAATCTGTTTTCCAACGTTGATTTTCCAAAGTCATCACGTTGAGTTTAGTTGTTGAAATGACGTGGAAACAATGTTGATTCAACCAGTTTCTACCACTGTGTTTGTCACCAGTGGGTATCCATTCTACCACTGTGTTTGTCACCAGTGAGTATCCATTCTACCACTGCGTTTGTCACCAGTGAGTATCCATTGTACCACTGTGTTTGTCACCAGTGGGTATCCATTCTACCACTGTGTTTGACACCAGTGGGTATCCATTCTACCACTGTGTTTGACACCAGTGGGTATGCATTCTACCACTGTGTTTGACACCAGTGGGAATCCATTCTACCACTGTGTTTTCCCAGAATGGACAGCTGTTACCATTTGATTAAAACACAGACTACTCATGGAGGCGGTACTCAAACGTTTTCTTATCGTTGAGTGATGGTAGGGCT
>NW_024609787.1:162500-165000 GCF_018296145.1 Oncorhynchus tshawytscha
AGAAACTCGGAACTCTCCGAATGAGAAACTCGGAAGTATCCTACAGAGTAACTCGCAAGAATCTGACTGAGAAAGTCGCAAGAATCCGAATGAAAAACTCGGAAGAATCCGAATGAGAAACTTGGAAGTATTTGACTGAGAAACTCGGAAGTATTTGACTGAGAAACTCGGAAGTATTTGACTGAGAAACTCGGAAGTGTCCGAATGAGAAACTCGGAAGTGTCCGAATGAGAAACTCGGAAGTATCCGACTGAGAAACTCGGAAGTATCCTACAGAGTAACTCACAAGAATCCGACTGAGAAACTCGGTAGTATCCGACTGAGAAACTCGGAAGTATCCTACAGAGTAACTCGCAAGAATCCGACTGAGAAACTCGGAAGTATCCGACTGAGAAACTCGGAAGTATCCTACTGAGAAACTCGGAAGTATTTGACTGAGAAACTCGGAAGTATTTGACTGAGAAACTCGGAACTCTCCGAATGAGAAACTCGGAAGTATCCGACTGAGAAACTCGGAAGTATCCTACAGAGTAACTCACAAGAATCCGACTGAGAAACTCGGAAGTATCCGACTGAGAAACTCGGAAGTATCCTACTGAGAAACTCGGAAGTATTTGACTGAGAAACTCGGAACTCTCCGACTGAGAAACTCGGAAGTATCCTACAGAGTAACTCGCAAGAATCCGACTGAGAAACTCTGAAGTATCCGACTGAGAAACTCTGAAGTATTTGACTGAGAAACTCTGAAGTATTTGACTGAGAAACTCGGAAGTATCCGACTGAGAAACTCGGAAGTATTTGACTGAGAAACTCGGAAGTATTTGACTGAGAAACTCGGAACTCTCCGACTGAGAAACTTGGAAGTATCCGACTGAGAAACTCGTAAGTATCCGAATGAAAAACTCTGAAGTCTCAAACTGAGAAACTCGGAAGTATCCAACACAAACTCAGAAGTCTCAAACTGAGAAACTCGGAAGTATCCAACTGAGAAACTCGGAAGTATCCAACTGAGAAACTCGGAAGTCTCAAACTGAGAAACTCGGAAGTCTCAAACTGAGAAACTCGGAAGTCTCAAACTGAGAAACTCGGAAGTCTCAAACTGAGAAACTCGGAAGTATCCGACTGAGAAACTCGGAAGTCTCAAACTGAGAAACTCGGAAGTCTCAAACTGAGAAACTCGGAAGTATCCGACTGAGAAACTCGGAAGTCTCAAACTGAGAAACTGACTGATGTCAAGTTTGAATTCGGAAGTTGCAGGCCAAACTGAGAAACTCGGAAGTATCCAGGCCTGTGAGTGGAAACTCACTCTCTGAAGTCTCAAACTGAGAAACTCGGAAGTCTCAAACTGAGAAACTCGGAAGTCTCAAATTGAGAAACTTGGAAGTATCCAACAGAAACTCAGAAGTCTCAAACTGAGAAACTCGGAAGTATCCGACTGAGTAACTCGGAAGTATCAATATAATTCAGAGAGCACATGAAAGCAGCTTAAAACTGACTGATGTCAAGTTTGAATTGCAGCTTGCAGGCCTGTGTGAGTGGAAAGGGCATGTTGAGTTGTTTGGCTAACTCTCTGAGGCTCCCTACCTCAGGCCTGTGTGAGTGGAAAGGGCATGTTGGGTTGTTTGGCTAACTCTCTGAGGCTCCCTACCTCAGGCCTGTGTGAGTGGAAAGGGCATGTTGGGTTGTTTGGCTAACTCTCTGAGGCTCCCTACCCAGGCCTGTGTGAGTGGAAAGGGCATGTTGGGTTGTTTGGCTAACTCTCTGAGGCTCCCTACCTCAGGCCTGTGTGAGTGGAAAGGGCATGTTGGGTTGTTTGGCTAACTCTCTGAGGCTCCCTACCCAGGCCTGTGTGAGTGGAAAGGGCATGTTGGGTTGTTTGGCTAACTCTCTGAGGCTCCCTACCCAGGCCTGTGTGAGTGGAAAGGGCATGTTGGGTTGTTTGGCCTAATGTTGGGTTGTTTGGCTCTCTGAGGCTCCCTACCCAGGCCTGTGTGAGTGGAAAGGGCATGTTGGGTTGTTTGGCTAACTCTCTGAGGCTCCCTACCCAGGCCTGTGTGAGTGGCTAAAAAGGCTCCCTACCCAGGCCAGTGGAAAGGGCATGTTGGGTTGTTTGGCTAACTCTCTGAGGCTCCCTACCCAGGCCTGTGTGAGTGGAAAGGGCATGTTGGGTTGTTTGGCTAACTCTCTGAGGCTCCCTACCCAGGCCTGTGTGAGTGGAAAGGGCATGTTGGGTTGTTTGGCTAACTCTCTGAGGCTCCCTACCCAGGCCTGTGTGAGTGGAAAGGGCATGTTGGGTTGTTTGGCTAACTCTCTGAGGCTCCCTACCCAGGCCTGTGTGAGTGGAAAGGGCATGTTGGGTTGTTTGGCTAACTCTCTGAGGCTCCCTACCCAGGCCTGTGTGAGTGGAAAGGGCATGTTGGGTTGTTTGGCTAACTCTCTGAGGCTCCCTACCCAGGCCTGTGTGAGTGGAAAGGGCATGTTGGGTTGTTTGGCTAACTCT
>NW_024609787.1:170000-175000 GCF_018296145.1 Oncorhynchus tshawytscha
GGCGTGATTTTAGCAAGTTAAAGCAGCCAATTTGTTATAAAAAAAATAGAAGGCAAATCCACGGTAGATTAAAAACATGATAGATTAAAATAACCTGACTTGAAGAGAGAGTAGTCTGTCTCCCTGTGTTTGGTGGTCCGACTCGGGAGGGGGGAGGGGGTCTGTGTGTGTGTTCTAGACCTCTGTTGTACTGAAACAGCAGCCATATGGTCGCAATTTCTGAATGACAATAACAGACTTTCCCCCCCCTCCCAGTTTCTACCTCTCCCTCAAAGAAAGACAGCCTGGAGAATCAGTCGACAACGACAGGGGGAGGAGCAGAGTAGAAACTGCAACGGTACAAAAAAACCCCAGAACCTCTTGTCTTAACAACAGATAAAACATCACTGTTGTTGTAAAGAGGTACAGCGGATCTTTGTTTGTCATATTTAGTGTTTTCTCGCGTGTTTTTTTTTTTTTTTTTTGCGGCTCATGTTCTGAGGATTATTAACGTGTGTTCATCTCAGAATCAACAACAACAAACAAATAAAAATAATAATAATAATGAAATAAACACAAATAAAAGTATCAAATGAAAACAGTATGATATGAGAGTAGACAGAGGTCAGAGGTCATGGATCAACGTCCTTAGTAAAGTGGTGAAGGCAGTGGTTCCCCAGGAGGAAGAACTGTTACAAGGAAGTAGAGGTCAAATGATTGTTGTTCTTTAATCCTCCTCTCCAGACTCCTCCTCTTTCTTCTTCTTCTTCTTCTTCTTCTCCTCCTTCTTCCTGCAGGGGCAACACAATGACCCGGGTCAGTTTCACACTTTCTTCTTTCTAATGAAGGGCAAAAACTAAACCTTGTTGGTTATTAAACTACTTTTCTGACGAGCAACCTTTATGTAAAGGCTGGTCTAACAAAATGAAACTGATATGGTTTGATCATATAGTAACATAACACCATCGCAGAGCATCAAGACTTGTTGGAGCATGAAACTACATGAAAGAGACAGAGAAATACAAGGTTAGTTCAAATTCCTGAACAAACAGGTTTTTTTGGGGGTTTTTTGCTACAGGAGTTGAACTCCTTTGATATAAAACGTATTACCAGAAAGCACTTCCTGGAAAACATTCGTCCCCCCCTAACAACGTTAGTTTCACAGTCTCTCTTAACAAGCTTACACAAGAACACTACAGCGGGTGTTTACAACTTCAAAAAAGTCTTCCCAAGATGACTGACCAACGACCACCATGGAACAGGGAGAAAACCCCCTTCCATCCCAGCCTTCCTCGCTTTTCAGATTGAAATGGATTTTTCATTTTCCACATGGCTTCCATTTTATTCGGGGGAGGAGCCTAACTGACACAATTTATAACCCTCTTCCTTTCCCAGGCTGAGGATGTGTCCCAAATTGCACCCTATTCACCTCAAAGGGCCCCCATAGACTCCGGTCTAAAGTAGTACACTACGAAGGGAATAGGGTGCCGTTTGGGACGCGGCCGGAGTCTGAGGCAGTATTCCCATTCAGCAGAGAGAGAGACAGAGAGAGGCGAAAGCTTGTCTGCATTACAGGACCCCACCTCCCTCCCTCCCTCCCCACCTCCCTCCCTCCCTCCCCACCTCCCTCCCTCCCTCCCTCCCCCCTCCCTCCCCCTCCCCCTCCCTCCCTCCCTCCCTCCCTCCCTCCCCTCTCTCCCTCCCTCTCTCCCTCCCCACCTCCCTCCCTCCCCACCTCCCTCTCACTCCATTCATTAATGCAGCAGACACTTCAGTAGTGAAGGGTCTACTAAACGCTACCATGTGACACAGCCAGGAGAACCAATGAGAGTGAAGCGAGAGGGAAGGAGGGAGGGAAGGAAGGACTGAAGGAGGGAGGGAGGGAGGGAGGGAGAAGGGAGGGGAAGGAGGAGGAAGTAAGAAGGAGCTACCGGAGTTTGGACATTTATAAACCCTTAGTGATTAACAGGGGGCTAAACTAGAGAGGTGTTTGTTATTAACAGGGGGCTAAACTAGAGAGGTGTTTGTGATTAACAGGGGGCTAAACTAGAGAGGTGTTTGTTATTAACAGGGGGCTAAACTAGAGAGGTGTTTGTTATTAACAGGGGGCTAAACTAGAGAGGTGTTTGTTATTAACAGGGGGCTAAACTAGAGAGGTGTTTGTCATTAACAGGGGGCTAAACTAGAGAGGTGTTTGATTAACAGGGGGCTAAACTAGAGAGGTGTTTGTGATTAACAGGGGGCTAAACTAGAGAGGGGGCTAAACTAGAGAGGTGTTTGTGATTAACAGGGGGCTAAACTAGAGAGGTGTTTGTTATTATTAACAGGGGGCTAAACTAGAGAGGTGTTTGTGATTAACAGGGGGCTAAACTAGAGAGGTGTTTGTTATTAACAGGGGGCTAAACTAGAGAGGTGTTTGTGATTAACAGGGGGCTAAACTAGAGAGGTGTTTGTGATTAACAGGAGGGCTAAACTAGAGAGGTGTTTGTTATTATTAACAGGAGGGCTAAACTAGAGAGGTGTTTGTGATTAACAGGAGGGCTAAACTAGAGAGGTGAGTGATTAACAGGGGGCTAAACTAGAGAGGTGTTTGTTATTGGGCTAAACTAATTAACAGGGGGCTAAACTAGAGAGGTGTTTTGATTATTAACAGGGGGCTAAACTAGAGAGGTGTTTTGTTATTAACAGGGGGCTAAACTAGAGAGGTGTTTGTGATTAATTAACAGGAGGGCTAAACTAGAGAGGTGTTTGTGATTAATAAACAGGGGGGGCTAAACTAGAGAGGTGTTTGTGATTAACAGGGGGCTAAACTAGAGAGGTGTTTGTTATTAATTAACAGGGGGCTAAACTAGAGAGGTGTTTGTTATTAACAGGAGGGCTAAACTAGAGAGGTGTTTTGGGGCTTAATTAACAGGGGGCTAAACTAGAGAGGTGTTTATTAGAGAGGTGTTTGTTATTAACAGGGGGCTAAACTAGAGAGGTGTTTGTTATTAATTAACAGGGGGCTAAACTAGAGAGGTGTTTGTTATTAACAGGAGGGCTAAACTAGAGAGGTGTTTGTTATTAACAGGGGGCTAAACTAGAGAGAGTTATTAACAGGAGGGCTAAACTAGAGAGGTGTTTGTTATTAACAGGGGGGCTAAACTAGAGAGGTGTTTGTTATTTAAACTAGAGAGGTGTTTGTTATTAACAGGGGGCTAAACTAGAGAGGTGTTTGTTATTAACAGGGGGGCTAAACTAGAGAGGTGTTTGTTATTAACAGGAGGGCTAAACTAGAGAGGTGTTTGTTATTAACAGGAGGGCTAAACTAGAGAGGTGTTTGTTATTAACAGGAGGGCTAAACTAGAGAGGTGTTTGTTATTGTTTAAACTAGAGAGGTGTTTGTTATTAACAGGGGCTAAACTAGAGAGGTGTTTGTTATTAACAGGAGGGCTAAACTAGAGAGGTGTTTTGGGGGCTTAGATTAACAGGGGGCTAAACTAGAGAGGTGTTTGTTATTAACAGGGGGCTAAACTAGAGAGGTGTTTGTTATTAACAGGAGGGCTAAACTAGAGAGGTGTTTGTGATTAATTAACATTAACAGGGGGCTAAACATTAATTAACAGGGGGCTAAACTAGAGAGGTGGGGGCTAAACTAATTAACAGGGGGCTAAACTAGAGAGGTGTTTTGTTAATTAACAGGGGGCTAAACTAGAGAGGTGTTTGAGGTGTTTGTTATTAACAGGAGGGCTAAACTAGAGAGGTGTTTGTGATTAACATTAACAGGGGGCTAAACTAGAGAGGTGTTTTGATTAATTAACAGGGGGCTAAACTAGAGAGGTGTTTGTTATTAACAGGGGGGCTAAACTAGAGAGGTGTTTGTTATTAACAGGGGGCTAAACTAGAGAGGTGTTTGTGATTAATTAACAGGGGGGCTAAACTAGAGAGGTGTGATTTAACAGGGGGCTAAACTAGAGAGGTGTTTGTGATTACAGGGGGCTAAACAGGTGTTTTGGGGCTAAACTAGAGAGGTGTTTTGATTAATTAACAGGGGGCTAAACTAGAGAGGTGTTTGACAGGGGGCTAAACTAGAGAGGTGTTTGTTATTAACAGGGGGCTAAACTAGAGAGGTGTTTGTTATTAACAGGGGGCTAAACTAGAGAGGTGTTTGTTATTAACTAGAGAGGGGGCTAAACTAGAGAGGTGTTTGTTATTAACAGGAGGGCTAAACTAGAGAGGTGTTTGTTATTAACAGGAGGGCTAAACTAGAGAGGTGTTTGTTATTAACAGGAGGGCTAAACTAGAGAGGTGTTTGTTATTAACAGGGGGCTAAACTAGAGAGGTGTTTGTTATTAACAGGAGGGCTAAACTAGAGAGGTGTTTGTTATTAACAGGAGGGCTAAACTAGAGAGGTGTTTGTTATTAACAGGAGGGCTAAACTAGAGAGGTGTTTGTTATTAACAGGAGGGCTAAACTAGAGAGGTGTTTGTTATTAACAGGAGGGCTAAACTAGAGAGGTGTTTGTCATTAACAGGGGGGCTAAACTAGAGAGGTGTTTGTTATTAACAGGAGGGCTAAACTAGAGAGGTGTTTGTGATTAACAGGGGGGCTAAACTAGAGAGGTGTTTGTTATTAACAGGGGGGCTAAACTAGAGAGGTGTTTGTGAGACAAAGGAAGATCCCAAGGGGTCAGGCCTTTTTTGTCTACAAACATTTCTGTAGAGTCAGAATGGTTTGAGCTACAAGCTAGTAAACACAGAGACTCTCAGGAATAGGCACACGCTCTACGATGATCACAATCCCCTGTAGAGTCCGAATAGTTTGAGCTACAAGCTAGTAAACACAGAGACTCTCAGGAATAGGCACACGCTCTACGATGATCACAATCCCCTGTAGAGTCAGAATGGTTTGAGCTACAAGCTAGTAAACACAGAGACTCTCAGGAATAGGCACACGCCCTACGATGATCACAATCCCCTGTAGAGTCGTTAAAAAGGTACGGGGTTCTTCGACATAGAAGACGATAGGAGATCTCAGGTCAT
>NW_024609787.1:177500-192500 GCF_018296145.1 Oncorhynchus tshawytscha
CCTGTACCCTGTTCCCACAAAGCAGCAAATCAGGGTCCAGTTATGCATTCACACCAGTGAACAGGGGGGGGAGGGAGGGAGGGGAGGGGGGGGTGGGGGGACTCTGTCTGTGGTGTACTTCACAGGTTGTTTATGATTCTTTAATCACTGATAAACTATTTGTCATTTGTTCACTGATCTAAGAGTTCCTCCCAGTTGAGCTGTACAATACCTCATTATGTGTTGGGAGTTAACTGTCTGTAACGGTCTTGAAAACTGTACGGTGTGAAGCTGAACTAGGAGCTAGAAACACGTTTAGGAGCTTGTGTGAAAATGAAAGAAGTCTGATGTTGGATTTAGTACTCCCATCAGGCTCTGTGTCTGAAAAGCCTGCGTTACTCAGAGCCTTAGTACAGGGGTGTGTGTGATGCTGCACTTCACAACCCCACTAGTGTCTACACAGCCTCACCAAAAACAACAGGCGCTTTCATTCAGTCACTTCCAACCAACTAACTACATATCCAACTGTCTCCTCATTCAAACTGCATATCTACCTGTCTCCTCATTCAAACTGCATATCTACCTGTCTCCTCATTCAAACTACATATCTAACTGGCTCCTCATTCAAACTGCATATCTAACTGTCTCCTCATTCAAACTACATATCTAACTGTCTCCTCATTCAAACTACATATCTAACTGTCTCCTCATTCAAACTACATATCTAACTGTCTCCTCATTCAAACTACATATCTAACCGTCACTTCATTCAAACTACATATCTACCTGTCTCCTCATTCAAACTGCATATCTAACTGTCTCCTCATTCAAACTACATATCTAACTGTCTCCTCATTCAAACTATGAATCACTTCATGTGGTGGAGAAAAGGAAAATGCAGTAACCAGGCAGACAGGTGCATCTTGGGAGTTCCCTTGCTTCGGACGGACGGGGGACGGACGGGGAACTCTCTTCATAACACAACACACCCCTGATGTCATTATGGGGCATTGTGATGTCATTATGGGGCATTGTGATATCATTATGGGGCATTGTGATGTCAGTATGGGGTATTGTGATGTCATTATGGGGTATTGTGATGTCATTATGGGGTATTGTGATGTCATTATGGGGTATTGTGATGGGGTATTGTGATGTCATTGTGGGGTATTGTGATGTCATAATGGGGTATTGTGTGTAGATTGATGAGGAAAAACATGAATTTAATCCATTTTAGAATACGTCTGTAATGTAACAAAATGTGGAAAAAGTCAAGGGGTCTGGAATACTTTTCCAAATGCACTGTACGTGTGCTTATGTGTAGGTTTAGTTGCCTAGACTGAGAGGTCCTTGTGTACAGTAGGGATGCATCCCAAATAGCACCCTATTCCCTTTATAGTGCACTACTTAAGACCAGGTTCCTATGGGGGAATAGGGTGCCATTTGGGATGTAGCCTAGGTGAGACAAGGATCGGAAGCAACAACATACATGATAAGAGCTGTGATGACTAGAGGACAACTGTTCTCAGTGCTGATGGGTGGACAGACACTGACAGACAGACTGACGTGTGACAGACACAGACAGACGTGTAACAGATGGACGGACAGACAGACAGACTGACAGACAGACTGACTGACAGACAGACAGACAGACGTGTGACAGACACAGACAGACGTGTAACAGACGGACGGACAGACAGACAGACGTATAACAGACGGACAGACAGACAGCCAGACAGACGTGTGACAGACAGACAGACGTGTAACAGACGGACGGACAGACAGACAGCCAGCCAGCCAGCCAGACAGACGTGTGACAGACAGACAGATGTGTAACAGACAGCCAGCCAGCCAGACAGACAGACGTGTGACAGACAGACAGATGTGTAACAGACAGCCAGCCAGACAGCCAGACTGTCACGGCAGGGTAGCCTAGTGGTTAGAGCTTTGGACTAGTAACCGTAAAGGTTGCAAGTTCAAACCCCCGAGCTGACAAGGTACAAATCTGTCGTTCTGCCTCTGAACAGGCAGTTAACCCACTGTTCCTAGGCTGTCATTGAAAATAAGAATTTGTTCTTAACTGACTTGCCTAGTAAAATAAAGATAAAATAAATAAAGACAGACAGACAGACAGACAGACAGACAGATGGGTTGTGGAAATGGAAATGTCGGTTTGGAGGGTGGTGGTGGTGTTAGGATACAACCCACTGGGCAGCCAGCCAGACGAACAGACAGACAGACAGACGAACAGACAGACAGACAGATGGGTTGGGGAAATGTTGGTTCGGAGGGTGGTGGTGGTGGGGGTGTTAGGATACAACCCACTGGGCAGCAGACAGACAGACAGACAGACAGACAGACAGACAGACAGACAGACAGAGACAGACAGACAGACAGATGGGTTGGGGAAATGTTGGTTCGGAGGGTGGTGGTGGTGGGGGGTGTTAGGATACAACCCACTGGGCAGCCAGCCAGACAGACAGACAGACAGACAGACAGACAGACAGACAGACAGACAGACAGACAGATGGGTTGGGGAAATGTTGGTTCAGATACAACCCACTGGGCAGCCAGCCAGACGACAACAGACAGACAGACAGACAGACGAACAGACAGACAGACAGACAGATGGGTTGGGGAAATGTTGGTTCGGAGGGTGGTGGTGGTGGGGGTGTTAGGATACAACCCACTGGGCAGCCACAGACAGACAGACAGACAGACAGATGGGTTGGGGAAATGTTGGTTCGGAGGGTGGTGGTGGTGGGGGTGTTAGGATACAACCCACTGGGCAGACAGACAGACAGATGGGTTGGGGAAATGTTGGTTCGGAGGGTGGTGGTGGGGGTGTTAGGATACAACCCACTGGGCATAGATGTCAACTCAACGTCTATTCTGCGTTTGTTCAACGTAATTTCATTGAAATGAGGTGGAAACAACGTTGATTCAACCAGGCGCGTATCCAGTGAGAATCCTTCATGTCACATACCTGAGTTGGCTTTTGGACCACCTGCTTTGGCTGCAAAAAGAGGAGAGAGGGAGAGAGAAGAGGGTTAAAATTCATCCTGGACCAATGATTTCAAGAGAACATCATTACATGCCTGTTTAATACACGTCTGTCTGTCTGTTCATCTGGCTGGCTGTCTGTTCATCTGGCTGGCTGTCTGTCTGTCTGCCTGTTTAATACACGTCTGTCTGTCTGGGTTCATCTGGCTGCCTGGTCTGTCTGTCTGTTCATCTGGGCTGGTCTGTCCTGCCTGGTCTGTCTGTCTGTTCATCTGGCTGGCTGGCTGTCTGTCTGTCTGCCTGTTTAATACACGCACTGTCTGTCGTCTGACAGACAGACATCTGACAGTCTGGGTTGCTGGCTGTCTGTCTGTCCTGTTTTACACGTCTGTCTGTCTGTTCATCTGGCTGGCTGTCTGTCTGTTCATCTGGCTGTCTGTCTGTCTGTCTGTCTGTCTGTCTGCCTGTTTAATACACGTCTGTCTGTCTGTTCATCTGGCTGGCTGGCTGTCTGTTCATCTGTCTGTCTGTCTGTCTGTCTGCCTGTTTAATACACGTCTGTCTGTCTGTTCATCTGGCTGGTCTGTCTGTCTGTCTGCCTGTTTAATACACTCTGTCTGTCTGTTCATCTGGCTGGCTGTCTGTCTGTCTGTCTGCCAGTTTAATACACTGTCTGTCTGTTCATCTGGTGGTGGCTGTCTGTTCATCTGGCTGGCTGTCTGTCTGTCTGTTACACGTCTGTCTGCCTGTTTAATACACTCTGTCTGTCTGTCTGTTCATCTGGCTGGCTGGCTGTCTGTCTGTCTGTCTGCCTGTTTAATACACTCTGTCTGTCTGTCTGTTCATCTGTCTGTCTGCCTGTTTAATACACTCGGAAAAGTGGAGACGTTGTAGACAATAAACATCACTGAAGACTTCCTGTCCAGCCCTTGTCCTACAGATACTTCCTGTCTAGCCCTGGTCTTACAGACACTTCCTGTCCAGCCCTTGTCCTACAGATACTTCCTGTCCAGCCCTTGTCCTACAGACACTTCCTGTCCAGCCCTTGTCTTACAGATACTTCCTGTCCAGCCCTTGTCCTACAGATACTTCCTGTCCAGCCCTTGTCCTACAGATACTTCCTGTCCAGCCCTTGTCCTACAGATACTTCCTGTCCAGCCCTTGTCCTACAGACACTTCCTGTCCAGCCCTTGTCCTACAGATACTTCCTGTCCAGCCCTTGTCCTACAGATACTTCCTGTCCAGCCCTTGTCCTACAGATACTTCCTGTCCAGCCCTGGTCCTACAGATACTTCCTGTCCAGCCCTTGTCCTACAGATACTTCCTGTCCAGCCCTTGTCCTACAGATACTTCCTGTCCAGCCCTGGTCTACAGACACTTCCTGTCCAGCCCTGGTCTTACAGATACTTCCTGTCCAGCCCTTGTCCTACAGATACTTCCTGTCCAGCCCTGGTCTTACAGATACTTCCTGTCCAGCCCTTGTCCTACAGATACTTCCTGTCCAGCCCTTGTCCTACAGATACTTCCTGTCCAGCCCTTGTCCTACAGACACTTCCTGTCCAGCCCTGGTCCTACAGATACTTCCTGTCCAGCCCTGGTCCTACAGATACTTCCTGTCCAGCCCTTGTCCTACAGACACTTCCTGTCCAGCCCTGGTCCTACAGATACTTCCTGTCCAGCCCTGGTCTTACAGACACTGCTGTTTTTGGAGGCGGAGTCGTGTTCGCTAGCGAAGATAGATTTGCGGTGATTTACTAACAATAAGTGAATTGTTTCGTTTCATTTAGACAAGTTGCTTAGCCTAGCTAGCTAACACGGATTAAAGTTGGTTAGCCTAGCTAGCTAACACGGATTAAAGTTGGTTAGCCTAGCTAGCTAACACGGATTAAAGTTGGTTAGCCTAGCTAGCTGAAACGGATTAAAGTTGGTTAGCCTAGCTAGCTAAAACGGATTAAAGTTGGTTAGCCTAGCTAGCTAAAACAGATTAAAGTTGCTTAGCCTAGCTAGCTAAAACGGATTAAAGTTGGTTAGCCTAGCTAGCTAAAACGGATTAAAGTTGCTTAGCCTAGCTAGCTAAAACGGATTAAAGTTGGTTAGCCTAGCTAGCTAAAACGGATTAAAGTTGGTTAGCCTAGCTAGCTAAAACGGATTAAAGTTGGTTAGCCTAGCTAGCTAAAACGGATTAAAGTTGGTTAGCCTAGCTAGCTAAAACGGATTAAAGTTGGTTAGCCTAGCTAGCTAAAACGGATTAAAGTTGGTTAGAAACCCTTTAAACCATTCTGCTAGCAACCGTAATGCTGTCCGAGGAGGAGGAGGAGCAGAAGGAGGTGGAGGAAGAGGAGGGAGATGACTAACAAAGCTCAGATTGTGTCTCCTAGGACAGGAAGTATCTGTAGGACAAGGGCTAGACAGGAAGTATCTGTAGGACCAGGGCTAGACAGGAAGTATCTGTAAGACCAGGACTGGACAGGAAGTATCTGTAGGACAAGGGCTAGACAGGAAGTATCTGTAAGACCAGGGCTAGACAGGAAGTATCTGTAAGACCAGGGCTAGACAGGAAGTATCTGTAAGACCAGGACTGGACAGGAAGTATCTGTAAGCCAAGCGTACTGTACACACACACACACACACACACACACACACACACACACACACACACACACACACACACACACACACACACACACACACACACACACACACACACACACACACACACACACACACACACACACACACACACATTCCATGCCCCTGGATGGGGATGGTTGTGAACAGCTGGTGAGTTCTGTGCCAGCTCTGTGTTGGATGCCAGCGGTCGGTGTGTGTATGTACGTGTGTGTGTGTGTGTGTGTGTGTGTGTGTGTCTAATAGTAACACGGTAAACGTCAAAACCAGATGGGGTCGGGACCGAGGCACTCCAACACTGGCCATAAAGGAAATACACTAACAGGATACACCACCGGGACCCTATTCCCTATGTAGTGCACTACTATAGACCCTATTCCCTATGTAGTGCACTACTATAGACCCTATTCCCTATGTAGTGCACTACTATAGACCCTATTCCCTATGTAGTGCACTACTATAGACCCTATTCCCTATGTAGTGCACTACTATAGACCCTATTCCCTATGTAGTGCACTACTATAGACCCTATTCCCTATGTAGACCCTATTCCTATGTAGTACTATAGACCCTATTCCCTATGTAGTGCACTACTATAGACCCTATTCCCTATGTAGTGCACTACTATAGACCCTATTCCCTATGTAGTGCACTACTATAGACCCTATTCCCTATGTAGTGCACTACTATAGACCCTATTCCCTATGTAGTGCACTACTATAGACCCTATTCCCTATGTAGTGCACTACTATAGACCCTATTCCCTATGTAGTGCTACTATAGACCCTATACTATAGACCCTATTCCCTATGTAGTGCACTACTATAGACCCTATTCCCTATGTAGTGCACTACTATAGACCCTATTCCCTATGTAGTGCACTACTATAGACCCTATTCCCTATGTAGTAGACCCTACTACTATAGACCCTATTCCCTATGTAGTGCACTACTATAGACCCTATTCCCTATGTAGTGCACTACTATAGACCCTATTCCCTATGTAGTGCACTAGACCCTATTCCCTATAGACCCTATTCCCTATGTAGTGCACTACTATGACCCTATTCCTATGTAGTGCACTACTATAGACCCTATTCCCTATGTAGTGCACTACTATAGACCCTATTCCCTATGTAGTGCACTACTATAGACCCTATTCCCTATGTAGTGCACTACTATAGACCCTATTCCCTATGTAGTGCACTACTATAGACCCTATTCCCTATGTAGTGCACTACTATAGACCCTATTCCCTATGTAGTGCACTACTATAGACCCTATTCCCTATGTAGTGCACTACTATAGACCCTATTCCCTATGTAGTGCACTACTATAGACCCCCTATTGCCCTACTATAGTATGTGCACTACTATAGACCCTATTCCCTATGTAGTGCACTACTATAGACCCTATTCCCTATGTAGTGCACTACTATAGACCCTATTCCCTATGTAGTGCACTACTATAGACCCTATTCCCTATGTAGTGCACTACTATAGACCCTATTCCCTATGTAGTGCACTACTATAGACCCTATTCCCTATGTAGTGCACTACTATAGACCCTATTCCCTATGTAGTGCACTACTATAGACCCTATTCCCTATGTAGTGCACTACTATAGACCCTATTCCCTATGTAGTGCACTACTATAGACCCTATTCCCTATGTAGTGCACTACTATAGACCCTATTCCCTATGTAGTGCACTACTATAGACCCTATTCCCTATGTAGTGCACTACTATAGACCCTATTCCCTATGTAGTGCACTACTATAGACCCTATTCCCTATGTAGTGCACTACTATAGACCCTATTCCCTATGTAGTGCACTACTATAGACCCTATTCCCTATGTAGTAGACACTACTATAGACCCTATGTAGTGCACTACTATAGACCCTATTCCTATGTAGTGCACTACTATAGACCCTATTCCTATGTAGTACTACTATAGACCCTATTCCCTATGTAGTGCACTACTATAGACCCCCTATTAGACCCCCTATGTAGTGCACTACTATAGACCCTATTCCCTATGTAGTGCACTACTATAGACCCTATTCCCTATGTAGTGCACTACTATAGACCCTATTCCCTATGTAGTGCACTACTATAGACCCTATTCCCTATGTAGTGCACTACTATAGACCCTATTCCCTATGTAGTGCACTACTATAGACCCTATTCCCTATGTAGTGCACTACTATAGACCCTATTCCCTATGTAGTGTGTGTGTGCCAACACTGGCCATAAAGGAACATCTGAAAGACGCTGGTTCCCCATTCTGATGGAACTGGAAATACACTAACAGGATACACCATGCAGGTTCTTTAACAACAGCAGCCAATGGGGAAACAGGATGCCATTTCCCACTGAATATTCATGGTGGGTTCTTTAACAAGGCGTATGCCTTATGGCCAACGTGACATGGTGTGATGAAAGAAACATACAGGAACATACGCTAACCATGTGTATGTGACAAATAAAATTTGATTTGATTTTGATTTGAACAACAGCAGCCAATGGGGAAACAGGATGCCATTTCCCACTGAATATTCATGGTGGGTTCTTTAACAACAGCAGCCAATGGGGAAACAGGATGCCATTTCCCACTGAATATTCATGGTGGGTTCTTTAACAACAGCAGCCAATGGGGAAACAGGATGCCATTTCCCACTGAATATTCATGGTGGGTTCTTTAACAACAGCAGCCAATGGGGAAACAGGATGCCATTTCCCACTGAATATTCATGCCATTTACCACTGAATATTCATGCAGGTTCTTTAACAACAGCAGCCAATGGGGAAACAGGATGCCATTTCCCACTGAATATTCATGGTGGGTTCTTTAACAAAAGCAGCCAATGGGGAAACAGGATGCCATTTCCCACTGAATATTCATGGTGGGTTCTTTAACAACAGCAGCCAATGGGGAAACAGGATGCCATTTCTCACTGAATATTCATGGTGGGTTCTTTAACAACAGCAGCCAATGGTTAAACAGGATGCCATTTCCCACTGAATATTCATGGTGGGTTCTTTAACAACAGCACGAAGCTCCAGTCTGAAGGACGTTGTGGTGAAACATTTCAACTGTATTTATTAAAATGTGACGCAAACCCTTTTTTTTTTACAGAGTTGCCTGACAGAACACAAAGATACAGGGGTTAGTTAGTTTAGGTTCGAGTCATATCATTAAATCAACTCATAAAACAGTTAACAACAACACCATTCGTTATCTATAGGAGGTAGTTATACCCTGCCTTCCACAGGTAAAGGCAGGACCTTCATTCTCCATCATAGTGCATCTAGGATGAAACATTCCACAATATGCCAGAGTTGTAACCATACTCCTTTAACCACAGAAGTCTCTCTCTCTCTCTCTCTCTCCCTCTCTTTCTCTCTCTGTCTCTCTCTCTCTCTCTCACTGTCTCTCTTTCTCTCCTCTCTCTCTCTCTCTCTCTCTCTCTCTCTCTCTCTCTCTCTCCTCTCTCTGTCTCTCTCTCTGTCTCTCTTTCTCTCCCTCTCTCTCCCTCTCTTTCTCTCTCTCTCTCTCTCTGTCTCTCTCCCTCTCTTTCTCTCCCTCTCTCTCTGTCTCTCTCTCCCTCTCTTTCTCTCCCTCTCTCTCTGTCTCTCTCTCTGTCTCTCTCTCTGTCTCTCTCTCCCTCTGTCTCTCCCTCTCTCTCTCCCTCTCTCTGTCTCTCTCTCTCCTCTCTCTTTTAACACCTCTTTCCATCAATTTGTCTTGCAGACCCTCATGCCAAAAGACTTTGCCTTTGTTTTGGTTTGTTTGTTTGTCAATTAAGGTGTGCAGGGTGAATACGTGATCTGTCGTACGGTAATTTGGTAAACAGCCAATTTGCTCAGTACATTGTTTTCGCTGAGGAAATGTACGAGTCTGCTGTTAATGATAATGCAGAGGATTTTCCCAAGGTTACTGTTGATGCATATCCCACTTTTGTGGATTGGTGGTGATCAGTCCTTAGTTCTAAATATTGGAGAAGATGCCAGAGCTAAGGAGTTTAAGTATAGCCAATTGGAATTCAAGTTTGTATATTTTATCATTTAATTTAGGATACCATCAATACCACATCCCTTTTTGGGTTGGAGGGTTTGTACTTTGTCCTGTTGTTCATTCAATGTAATTGTAGATTCCAGTGGGTTCTGGTAATCTTCAATGGCTGATTCTAACATTTGTAATTGAACATGTATATGTTTTTGCTGTTTGTTCTTTGTTATAGAGCCAATCAGATTGGACCAGTGGTTTACCCAGACATCTCTGTTTTGGAGAGATAACTCTTCATGTTGTTTGTTTAGAGTTTACCACTTTTCCCAGAAGTGGTTGGATTCTAGGGAGTCTTCAATTACTTTGAGCTGATTTCTGATGTGCTGTTCCTTCTTTTTCCATAATGTATATCTGTATTGTTTTAGTGATTCACCAGGTTTTTGCATTCTTCATCAAACCATTTTTCATTGTTGTTTAAGTTTCTTAGGGTTTCTGCTTGACATTTTTTGTAGATTTGATAGAGAAGCTGCAAGGTAAAATATACCGGTTAGGCTTTCTACTGCCAAGTTTACAACGTCACTATTACAGTGAAATGTTTTGTCCAGGAAGTTTTTGGTAGGTTTTTATTCTACATTCCTTCCATCTATAGCATTTCTTAATATTATTCAGTTCCTTTGGCTTTAATGCCCCATGATTGGGTGTTGCTCTGTTCAAGTACAGTAGACTGATCTTTGTTGTGATCTGATAGGAGTGTCAGTGGGGTGACTGTGAACTGCTCTGAGAGACTCTGGGTGGAGGTCAGTGATAAAGTAGTCTGCAGTACTACTGCCAAGAGATTAGCCGTTAGGTGTCACCTACCATAGGAGTCTCCTCTGAGCCTACCATTGACTATGGACAGACCCAGTGTGCGACAGAGCTGCAGGAGTTGTGGCCCATTTTTGTTGGTTGTTTTGTCGTAGTTGTGTCTACGGGCGGCACATTTGGCAGGGAATACTATCCTCTGCAGGCAGGTGTTTGTCCCCCCTGTGTGCTGAGAGTGTCAGGTTCTTGTCCAGTTCTGGCATTTAAGTCACCACAGACTAGTACATGTCCCTGGGCCTGAAAATGGTTCATCTCTCCCTCTAGGACGGAGAAGCTGTCATCGTTAAAGTATGGGGATTTTAATTGGGGGAATATATAGGAAGCACACACAAGGACATTTTTCTCCATTGAGAGCCAGATGTAAAACGTTCCTGTTTTGACTAATTTCATAGAGTGGGTTAGATCTGCTCTATATCAAATTAGCATACACCCTTGAGCCTCTTCCCTGTTTCACTCCTGGTAGTTTGAGAACACCATATTATCTCTGTAACCTAGAGGGCAACCAATGGGACCAATCTCCTCTATACCATGTTTCTTGTAGGGTGAAAATGTCTGTATTTCCAATATCTTTGGTGAAGTCTGGGTTCCTGCTCTTTAGGCAAAAAGCAGATGACCTCCGACCTTGTACATTCTGAAAGTATTCAGGCCCCTTGACTTTTTCCACGTTGTTACTTTACATTCATATTATATATATATATATATATTTAAATGTCCTTCATCAATCTACACACAATACCCCATAATGACAAAGCAAAAACAGGTTTTAGCTATTTTTGCAAATAAAAAACGGAAATATCACATTTACATACGTACTCAGGCCCTTTTCTCAGTACTTTGTTGAAGCACCTTTGGCAGCGATTACAGCCTTGAGTCTTCTTGGGTAGGACGCTACAAGCTTGGCACACCTTTATTTGGTGAGTATCTCCCATTCTTCTCTGCAGATCTTCTCAAACTCTGTCAAGTTGGATGGGATGTGTTGCTGCACAGCTATTTTCAGGTCTCTCCAGAGATGTTTGTTTCGGGTTCAAGTACGGGTTCTTGCTGAGCCACTCAGGGATATTCAGAGATTTATCCTGAAGCCACTCCTGCGTTGTCTTGGCTGTGTGCTTAGGGTCGTTGTCCTGTTGGAAGGTGAACCTTCGCCCCAGTCTGAGGTCCTGAGCACTCTGGAGCAGGTTTTTATCAATGATCTCTCTGTACTTTGCTCAGTTCATCTTTCCCTCGATCCTGACTAGTCACCCAGTCCCTGCCCGATGAAAAATCTCCCCACAGCATGATGCTGCCACCACCATGCTTCACTGTAGGGATGGTGCCAGGTTTCCTCCAGACTTGACACTTGGCATTCAGGTCAAAGAATTCAATCTTGGTTTCATCAGACCAGATAATCTTGTTTCTCATGGTCTGAGAGACTTTAGGTGCCTTTTGGTAAACTCCAAGCAGGCTGTCATGTGCCTTTTTACTGAGGAGCGGCTTCCGTCTGGCCACTCTACCATTAAGACCTGATTGGTGGAGTGCTGCAGAGATGGTTGTCCTTCTGGAAGGTTCTTCCATCTCCACAGAGGAATTCTGGAGCTCTGTCGGAGTGACCATCTGGTTCTTGGTCACGTCCCTCTCCCCCGATTTCTCAGTTTGGCCAGGCGGCCAGCTTTAGGAAGAGTCTTGGTGGTTCTAAACTTCTTTCATCTAAGAATGATGGAGGCCACTGTGTTCTTGGGCATCTTCAATGCTGCAGACATTTTTTGGTACCCTTCTCCAGATCTATGCCTCAATTCCTTCAACCTTCTGCTTTTAATTCTAATAAATTTGCAAAAATTTCTAAAAACCTGTTTTTGCTTTGTCATTATGGGTTATTGGGTGTAGATTGATAAGGATTTTTTTATTTAGTCAATTTTAGAATAAGGCTGTAACGGAACAAAATGTGGAAAAAGTCAAGGGATCTGAACACTTTCCAAATGCACTGTATGTACCGTAATAATTGAATAATAAACTCCTTGTATATTCCAGGATGAGACAGTAAAAGCTTTGTGTTCCGTAGTGTCTAGTGTTGTTTTGGTGTGGTTTAGACTCGGACCGTTACTAGGTAACAGTCTAAGCTAAACCCCGCCCCCGATCTTACAGAACTACCTAGGTAACAGTCTCAGCTAAAACCCCCCGATCTTACAGAACTACCTAGGTAACAGTCTCAGCTAAACCCCGCCCCGATCTTACTGAACTACCTAGGTAACAGTCTCAGCTAAACCCCGCCCCGATCTTACAGAACTACCTAGGTAACAGTCTCAGCTAAACCCCGCCCCACGATCTTACAGAACTACCTAGGTAACAGTCTCAGCTAAACCCCGCCCCCGATCCCCCAATCTTACAGAACTACCTAGGTAACAGTCTCAGCTAAACCCCGCCCCCGATCTTACTGAACTACCTAGATAACAGTCTCAGCTAAACCCCGCCCCCGATCTTACTGAACTACCTAGGTAATAGTCTTCCTCCAGTCAAAGTCAGACATGTCACTGAACCAACCACCTTTTAGGTGATATACACCCAGAACAACCTTCAGACAGGTCTGGGTGTATATCAGTCAACCTTCAGACAGGTCTGGGTGTATATCAGTCAACCTTCAGACAGGTCTGGGTGTATATCAGACAACCTTCAGACAGGTCTGGGTGTATATCAGACAACCTTCAGACAGGTCTGGGTGTATATCAGACAACCTTCAGACAGGTCTGGGTGTATATCAGTCAACCTTCAGACAGGTCATACAAATTATCTTCATTCTCTAGCCTCCCTTTTAGGCTACAATCTGCTTCTAGAAAAAAAAGAGGAACCTCAGTAAAGAACCTACGGTAAAGAACCTCGGTAAAGAACCTACGGTAAAGAACCTAAAGGACCTACGGTAAAGAACCTACGGTAAAGAACCTCGGTAAAGAACCTAAAGGACCTACGGTAAAGAACCTACGGAAGAACCTACGGTAAAGAACCTACGGTAAAGAACCTACGGTAAAGGACCTCGGTAAAGGACCTACGGTAAAGGACCTACGGTAAAGAACCTACGGTAAAGAACCTACGGTAAAGAACCCACGGTAAAGGACCTACGGTAAAGGACCTACGGTAAAGGACCTACGGTAAAGAACCTACGGTAAAGGGTCGCACACTGAGCACCACATCTCCCGCTCATCTACCGATCGTTCAGCGCGCTGTTGATGCCCGACTGACGACATTTTCTCACAATTCTACATGTAAAATTGGTTTGCAGTCGGCTCGTAAAATTATAGCCGGCACTCTGTTCAGAGGTGCTAAGTACTCTCACTAGACAAATGCTATTGGTGCGTGTGTCCGAGCCTTGAAAGGGTTTCTTTGGCTGTCCTCCAAGGAGAACCTGTTAAGGAACCTTTTTGAGTTCAAGAACCCTTTTGGATTCCATGTAGTGTAGAACACTTGCCACAGAGTGCATTTTACCTGGAACCCAAGAGGGATCTTCAAAGGGTTCTCCTGATGATAGTCAAAGTACCCATTTTGGAACCCTTTTGGGTTCCAGAACCCTTTTGGATTCCATGTACCATAGAACAATGCCACAGAGTGTTTGACCTTTTTACCAGAGTGTACTGGGACTTAAAGGAATAGTCATCTCTGGTTTGGGTCACAGGGTCCATCCAAAATGGCACCCAGTTCCCTGTATAGTAGGACAGCCAGAGGGTAGTGTCGGTATAGTGCACTAGATGTGATGGAAATAGGCTGTTATTTGAGATACAACCAGAAGGTAGCCACAGGGTCACGGTGTGTGATCTCTATCTTTAATGGTGTGAGTTTAAACACTAACGATGCTGAGAGAAACCTGCTGATGCTGTTGTTTACTCCGTTACTATGTTACTGTGGGCCGTCACGGAACACACATGCACCACAGGAGGTTGGAGGCACCTTTAAATGGGGAGGACGGGGCTCGTGGTAATAGCTGGAGCGGAGTCAGTGGAATGGTATCAAACACATGAAACACATGATGCCATGAAAGAAAGATGGCGTCGGAGAGGATGGCTGTTGTCTTATCGGCTCTTAAACAACTGTGCTATTTTGTTTGTTTTCTCGCATCGTTTGTTTAACTAATTTTGTTCATAATGTTGCTGCTATCGTCTCTTATGCCCGAAAAGAGCTTCTGGACATCAGAACAGCGATTACTCACCTCAAATTGGACAAATAATCTTTCTTTAATGAGTCGGACGGGAAGGATGTACTCCAAACACCCGAACAGGCCCTCATCTCCGTCATTCGCAGGAGAAAGAAAGCTGCCGCTTTCAAGGAGCGGGACTCTAACCTGTAAGCTTATAAGAAATCCCGCTATGCCCTCCGACGAACCACCAAACAGGCAAAGCAGCAATACAGGACTAAGATTGAATCGTACTACATCGGCTCCGAAGCTCGTCAGATGTGGCAGGGCAATCTATTACAGACTACAAAGGGAAGCACAGCCGAGAGCTGCCCAGTGACACAAGACTACCAGACTAACTAAATAACTTCTATGCTCGCTTTGAGGC
>NW_024609787.1:195000-255000 GCF_018296145.1 Oncorhynchus tshawytscha
ACAGACACAGACAGACACAGGGACAGAGACAGACTCAGAGACAGACACAGTGACAGACACAGGGACAGACACAGTGACAGACACAGGGACAGAGACAGACACAGAGACAGACACAGGGACAGACACAGACACAGGGACAGAGACAGACACAGAGACAGACACAGAGACAGACACAGAGACAGACACAGAGACAGACACAGAGACAGACACAGAGACAGACACAGGGACAGACACAGAGACAGACAGAGGAACAGAGACAGACACAGAGACAGACACAGAGACAGGGACAGAGACAGACACAGGGAGACAGACAGAGACAGAGACAGACACAGAGACAGACATAGAGACAGACACAGGGACAGACACAGGGACAGAGACAGAGACAGACACAGGGACAGACACAGGGACAGAGAGAGACAGAGACAGACAGAGGGACAGAGACAGACACAGGGACAGACACAGAGACAGAGACAGACACAGGGACAGAGAGAGACAGACACAGAGACAGACACAGGGACAGAGAGAGACAGAGACAGACAGAGACAGAGACAGACACTGAGACAGGGACAGAGACAGACACAGGGACAGACAGGGACAGAGACAGGGACAGACAGAGACAGACACAGAGACAGACACAGGGACAGACAGGGACAGACAGAGACAGGGACAGACATAGACACAGACACAGGGACAGAGACAGACACAGGGACAGACAGAGACAGGGACAGACATAGACACAGAGACGGACACAGACACAGACACAGAGACAGACAGAGACAGACACAGAGACAGACACAGACAGACAGACACAGAGAGAGACAGACACAGAGACAGAGACAGACAAACAGAGACAGACACAGGGACAGAGACAGACACAGGGACAGAGACAGACACAGGGACAGAGACAGACACAGAGACAGACACAGAGACAGACACAGAGACCGACACAGAGACAGACACAGGGACAGACACAGGGACAGACACAGGGACAGAGACAGACACAGAGACAGACACAGAGACAGACAGAGGGACAGAGACAGACACAGGGACAGAGACAGACAGAGACAGACACAGAGACAGAGACAGAGAGACAGACACAGACACAGAGAGAGACAGACACAGAGACAGACACAGGGACAGACACAGGGACAGAGACAGACAGAGACAGACAGAGACAGAGACAGCGACAGAGACAGACACTGAGACAGAGACAGACACAGGGACAGACAGAGACAGGGACAGACATAGACACAGAGACGGACACAGACACAGAGACAGACACAGAGACAGACAGACAGACAGACACAGAGACAGACAGAGACAGACACAGAGACAGAGACAGACAAACAGAGACAGACACAGGGACAGAGACAGACACAGGGACAGAGACAGACACAGGGACAGAGACAGACACAGGGACAGAGACAGACACAGAGACAGACACAGAGACCGACACAGAGACAGACACAGGGACAGACACAGGGACAGACACAGGGACAGAGACAGACACAGAGACAGACAGAGGGACAGAGACAGACACAGGGACAGAGACAGACAGAGACAGACACAGAGACAGCCACAGGGACAGACACAGAGACAGAGACAGACACAGAGAGAGACAGACACAGAGACAGACACAGGGACAGACACAGGGACAGAGACAGACAGAGACAGACAGAGACAGCGACAGACACTGAGACAGAGACAGACACAGAGACAGGGACAGAGACAGGGACAGAGACAGGGACAGAGACAGGGACAGACAGAGACAGACAGGGACAGAGACAGAGACAGGGACAGACAGAGACAGACACAGAGACAGACACAGGGACAGACACAGGGACAGACAGAGACAGGGACAGACATAGACACAGACACAGAGACAGAGACAGACACAGGGACAGACAGAGACAGGGACAGACATAGACACAGAGACGGACACAGACACAGAGACAGACACAGAGACAGACAGAGACAGACAGAGACAGACAGACACAGAGACAGAGACAGACAGAGAGACAGGGACAGACAGAGACAGACAAACAGAGACAGACACAGGGACAGACAGAGACAGGGATAGACAAAGTCAGACAAACAGAGACAGACACAGGGACAGAGACAGACAGAGACAGACACAGGGACAGAGACAGACACAGAGACAGGGAAAGAGACAGACAGAGACAAGGACAGACAGAGACAGACAGAGACAGGGACAGAGACAGACAGACAGAGACAGAGACAGGGACAGACAGAGACAGACAGAGACAGGGACAGAGACAGACAGACAGAGACAGAGACAGACACAGGGACAGAGACAGGGATAGAGACAGACAGAGACAGGGACAGACAGAGACAGACAGAGACAGGGACAGACAGAGACAGACACAGAGACAGGGAAAGAGACAGACAGAGACAGGGACAGACAGAGACACACAGAGACAGGGACAGGGACAGACAGAGACAGACAGAGACAGACACAGAGACAGGGAAAGAGACAGACAGAGACAGGGACAGACAGAGACAGACAGAGACAGGGATAGAGACAGACAGAGACAGGGACAGAGACAGACAGACAGAGACAGGGACAGACAGAGACACACAGAGACAGGGACAGGGACAGACAGAGACAGACAGAGACAGACACAGAGACAGGGAAAGAGACAGACAGAGACAGACAGAGACAGACACAGAGACAGGGAAAGAGACAGACAGAGACAGGGACAGACAGAGACAGACAGAGACAGGGATAGAGACAGACAGAGACAGGGACAGAGACAGACAGACAGAGACAGGGACAGACAGAGACACACAGAGACAGGGACAGGGACAGACAGAGACAGACAGAGACAGACACAGAGACAGGGAAAGAGACAGACAGAGACAGACAGAGACAGACAGAGACACACAGAGACAGGGAAAGAGACAGACAGAGACAGACAGAGACAGACAGACAGAGACAGGGACAGAGACAGACAGACAGAGACAGGGACAGACAGACAGACAGAGACAGAGACAGAGACAGGGACAGAGACAGAGACAGACAGAGACAGACAGAGACAGACAGAGACAGAGACAGAGACAGACACAGAGACAGGAAAGAGACAGACAGAGACAGGGACAGACAGAGACAGACAGAGACAGAGACAGGGACAGAGACAGACACAGAGACAGGGAAAGAGACAGACAGAGACAGGGACAGACAGAGACACACAGAGACAGGGACAGGGACAGACAGAGACAGAGAGAGACAGGGACAGGGACAGACAGAGACAGACAGAGACAGACACAGAGACAGGGAAAGAGACAGACAGAGACAGGGACAGACAGAGACAGACAGAGACAGGGACAGAGACAGACAGAGACAGACAGAGACAGACAGAGACAGAGACAGGGACAGACAGAGACAGACAGAGACAGGGACAGGGACAGACAGAGACAGACAGAGACAGGGACAGACAGAGACAGACAGAGACAGGGACAGAGACAGACAGACAGAGACAGACAGAGACAGGGACAGACAGAGACAGACACAGAGACAGGGACAGGGACAGACAGAGACAGACAGAGACAGACACAGAGACAGGGAAAGAGACAGACAGAGACAGAGACAGGGACAGACAGGGACAGACAGAGACAGACAGAGACAGGGACAGACAGAGACAGACAGAGACAGACACAGAGACAGGGATAGAGACAGACAGAGACAGGGACAGAGACACACAGCCTTTCCACTCAAAGCCAAGTAGGGCAACGGTCAATTCCCTACTTCTTTCCAAGCGGATCTTGGATGCCAGTTCTCTGCCACATCCTGTTTCTAGAAGAATAACAACAGCCACAGTGTCTGTCTGTTAGCATTCCAAACAGCACCCTATTCTCTACTTAGTGCACTACTTTAGACCAGGGCCCCATAGGGGTAGTGCACTACTTTAAACCAGGGCCCCATAGGGGTAGTGCACTACTTTAGACCAGGGCCCCATAGGGGTAGTGCACTACTTTAGACCAGGGTCCATATGGGTAGTGCACTACTTTAGACCAGGGCCCATAGGGGTGCTGCACTACTTTAGACCAGGGCCCATAGGGGTAGTGCACTACTTTAGACCAGGGTCCATAGGGGTAGTGCACTACTTTAGACCAGGGCCCATAGGGGTAGTGCACTACTTTAGACCAGGGTCCATAGGGGTAGTGCACTACTTTAGACCAGGGTCCATAGGGGTAGTGCACTACTTTAGACCAGGGTCCAGGGGGTAGTGCACTACTTTAGACCAGGGCCCATAGGGGTAGTGCACTACTTTAGACCAGGGCCCATAGGGGTAGTGCACTACTTTAGACCAGGGCCCATAGGGGTAGTGCACTACTTTAGACCAGGGTCCATAGGGGTAGTGCACTACTTTAGACCAGGGCCCATAGGGGTAGTGCACTACTTTAGACCAGGGCCCATAGGGGTAGTGCACTACTTTAGACCAGGGCCCATAGGGGTAGTGCACTACTTTAGACCAGGGTCCAGGGGGTAGTGCACTACTTTAGACCAGGGCCCATAGGGGTAGTGCACTACTTTAGACCAGGGCCCCATAGGGGTAGTGCACTACTTTAGACCAGGGTCCATAGGGGACTAGGGTTCCAGGCTGTAACAACGAGGCGGAGCTGAAACAGGAACAAGACGTAGTGTCTGTTCTGATGTACAGGATCCACTTCATAGAACAGCACTTCTTGGAAAGAGAAAAAAAACATCTAGATAAATTCTCTCTCTCACTTCCTGTGTTTCCAGTTGTTCTCTCTCTCCTTCCTGGAATGCACCAGACTTAGTTTGTGCCAGAGCCAACCTGTTTCCTCTCTCTCTCTCTCTCTCTCTCTCTCTCTCTCTCTCCTACTCTCCCTCCCTCCATGCGTTATATCAGAGGAGTATCAGCAAGATAAGCAGGTATGTCAGACAGGAAGTGACATCTTGTTCCAGTTTTTGAGCTGGTCCGAACACTACCAGCTTCACTGTAATCAGTCCACTATGGGCCCTGGTCAAAAGTACACTCTTTAGAAAAAAGGGTTCCAAAAGGTTCTTCCACTGTCTCCCACAGGAGAACCCTTTTTGGTTCCACGTAGAACCCTCTCGGGGGGGGGAAATGTTTCTACATGGGAACCCGACAGAGTGCTACCTAAAAGGGTTCTTCCACTGTCTCCCACAGGAGAACCACGTAGAACCCTCTCGGGGGGTGTTTCTACATGGGAACCCGACAGAGTGCTACCTAAAAGGGTTCTTCCACTGTCTCCCACAGGAGAACCACGTAGAACCCTCTCGGGGGGGGTGTTTCTACATGGGAACCCGACAGAGTGCTACCTAAAAGGGTTCTTCCACAGGAGAACCACGTAGAACCCTCTCAGGGGGAAATGTTTCTACATGGGAACCCGACAGAGTGCTACCTAAAAGGGTTCTCCTAATGGGGACAGGCGAAGAACCCTTTAAGGTTGTATATACAGTAGCTCCCTTTTCTTTTAGGAAGAGCGTAGTGTATATGTAGTTGGGACTTAACACTGCTGTGGTATAAACAGCGCAGGATGAACTATATTCTATTAGAAACGTCTAGCCCTGAATGCTGATTGACTGACCGTATACCACGGGTCTGACAAAACATCTATTTTTACCGCTATAATTACGTTAGTAACCAGTTTATAATCGCAATAAGGCACCTCGGGGGGGTTTGTGGGATACGTGATGCGTCGTGCCCTAAAGAACAGCCCTTGGCCGTGGTATATTGGCCATATACCACACCCCTCGTCCGTTATTGGATAATTAGCGCTATCACCCTCTGATGTCATACTGTACATCACCACACAACTAACCAGTACTTCCTGATGGAAGACTGGGGGACTGATGGATAGGTGTCGTCGTGGAGTTAGGACGCTCCTGACACAGGTAGCCTGGACACTGGGCTCACAGGTAGCCTGGACACTGGGCTCACAGGTAGCCTGGACACTGGGCTCACAGGTAGCCTGGACACCGGGCTCACAGGTAGCCTGGACACCAAGCTCACAGGTAGCCTGGACACCGGGCTCACAGGTAGCCTGGACACTGGGCTCACAGGTAGCCTGGACACCGGGCTCACAGGTAGCCCGGACACCAAGCTCACAGGTAGCCTGGAAACCAAGATCACAGGTAGCCAGACACCAAGATCACAGGTAGCCTGGACAACAAGATCACAGCCTTAGCCTTGATACCAAGTTAACAGCTAAGCTAATAGGTAGCCTTGATACCAAGTTAACCGCTAAGCTAATAGGTAGCCTTGATACCAAGTTAACCGCTAAGCTAATAGGTAGCCTTGATACCAAGTTAACCGCTAAGCTAATAGGTAGCCTTGATACCAAGTTAACAGCTAAGCTAATAGGTAGCCTTGATACCAAGTTAACAGCTAAGCTAATAGGTAGCCTACAAGGCACCAATCCTGATCAAGATCCAAAGGTAGGTGTGAGGGAGCAGCTGCAAGTCAGGGCAGATTCTGAGTGGTGCTGAGGGCAGAACTAAGGACCAAGCCAAGTTAGAGAACAACAATCCCACACTCTGACTGAGAACCTGGCAGGCTGTGCCAGTTTAAACCACCAGCTTGTACCAAGAGGAGGATTTAACTTCATAAAGACATACCTACTGTAAGCCCACCTAGGCTCTCTCTCTCTCTCTCTCTGAAAAGCTTTACAGTCCTCACTCTCCCTCTCCTTCTCTTGCTCTCTCTAACTCTCTCCCTCTCTCTTTCTCTCTCTCTCTCTCTCTTTCTCTCTCTCTCTCTCTCCCTTTCTCTCTCTCTCTCTCTCTCTCTGTATCTCCTTATCTCTCTCTCTCTCTCTCTCTCCTTCTCTTGCTCTCTCTAACTCGCTCTCTCTCTCTCTCTCTCTCTCTCTCTCTCTCTCTCTCTCTCTCTGTATCTCCTTATCTCTCTCTCTCTCTCTCTCCTTCTCTTGCTTTTTCTCTCTCTCTCTCTCCTTCTCTCTCTCTCTCTCTCCTTCTCACCCTCTCTCTCTATCTCCTTATCTCTCTCTCTCTATCTCCTTATCTCTCTCTCTCTCTCTTTCTCTCTGTCTCTCTCTCTCTCTCTGACACATCCAGGAGACTGGCTGGCTGCCCCATAGAACTAGGATAAGTAGACCAGGCTGGACATCCCCATTCAGGTCAGTATAACAGGCTGGACATCCCCATTCAGTATAACAGGGTTGACATCCCCATTCAGGTCAGTATAACAGGCTGGACATTCCCATTCAGGTCAGTAGACCAGGCTGGACATCCCCATTCAGGTCAGTATAACAGGCTGGACATCCCCATTCAGGTCAATAGACCAGGCTGGACATCCCCATTCAGTATAACAGGCTGGACATCCCCATTCAGGTCAGTATAACAGGCTGGACGTCCCCATTCAGGTCAGTAGACCAGGCTGGACATCCCCATTCAGGTCAGTATAACAGGCTGGACATCCCCATTCAGGTCAGTAGTAGAACAGGCTGGACATCCCCATTCAGTATAACAGGCTGGACATCCCCATTCAGGTCAGTAGTAGAACAGGCTGGACATCCCCATTCAGGTCAGTATAACAGGCTGGACATCCCCATTCAGGTCAGTATAACAGGCTGGACATCCCCATTCAGGTCAGTAGAACAGGCTGGACATCCCCATTCAGGTCAGTAGAACAGGCTGGACATCCCCATTCAGGTCAGTAGTAGAACAGGCTGGACATCCCCATTCAGGTCAGTAGTAGAACAGGCTGGACATCCCCATTCAGGTCAGTATAACAGGCTGGACATCCCCATTCAGGTCAGTAGACCAGGCTGGACATCCCCATTCAGGTCAGTAGACCAGGCTGGACATCCCCATTCAGGTCAGTAGAACAGGCTGGACATCCCCATTCAGGTCAGTATAACAGGCTGGACATCCCCATTCAGTAGACCAGGCTGGACATCCCCATTCAGTATAACAGGCTGGACATCCCCATTCAGGTCAGTAGAACAGGCTGGACATCCCCATTCAGGTCAGTAGACCAGGCTGGACATCCCATTCAGGTCAGTAGACCAGGCTGGACATCCCCATTCAGGTCAGTATAACAGGCTGGACATCCCCATTCAGGTCAGTAGACAGGCTGGACATCCCCATTCAGGTCAGTAGACCAGGCTGGACATCCCCATTCAGTAGAACAGGTTGGACATCCCCATTCAGGTCAGTATAACAGGCTGGACACCTCCATTCAGGTCAGTAGACCAGGCTGGACATCCCCATTCAGGTCAGTATAACAGGCTGGACATCCCCATTCAGGTCAGTATAACAGGCTGGACATCCCCATTCAGGTCAGTATAACAGGCTGGACATCCCCATTCAGGTCAGTAGACCAGGCTGGACATCCCCATTCAGGTCAGTAGACCAGGCTGGACATCCCCATTCAGGTCAGTATAACAGGCTGGACATCCCCATTCAGGTCAGTAGACCAGGCTGGACATCCCCATTCAGGTCAGTATAACAGACTGGACATCCCCATTCAGGTCAGTAGAACAGGCTGGACATCCCCATTCAGGTCAGTATAACAGGCTGGACATCCCCATTCAGGTCAGTATAACAGACTGGACATCCCCATTCAGGTCAGTAGACCAGGCTGGACATCCCCATTCAGGTCAGTATAACAGGCTGGGCATCCCCATTCAGGTCAGTATAACAGGCTGGACATCCCCATTCAGGTCAGTATAACAGGCTGGACATCCCCATTCAGGTCAGTAGAACAGGCTGGACATCCCCATTCAGGTCAGTAGACAGGCTGGACATCCCCATTCAGGTCAGTAGACAGGCTGGACATCCCCATTCAGGTCAGTATAACAGGCTGGACATCCCCATTCAGGTCAGTATAACAGGCTGGACATCCCCATTCAGGTCAGTATAACAGGCTGGACGTCCCCATTCAGGTCAGTAGAACAGGCTGGACATCCCCATTCAGGTCAGTATAACAGGCTGGGCATCCCCATTCAGGTCAGTATAACAGGCTGGACATCCCCATTCAGGTCAGTAGACCAGGCTGGACATCCCCATTCAGGTCAGTAGAACAGGCTGGACATCCCCATTCAGGTCAGTAGACAGGCTGGGCATCCCCATTCAGGTCAGTAGAACAGGCTGGACATCCCCATTCAGGTGAGTAGAACAGGTTGGACATCCCCATTCAGGTCAGTATAACAGGCTGGACATCCCCATTCAGGTCAGTAGACCAGGCTGGACATCCCCATTCAGTATAACAGGCTGGACATCCCCATTCAGGTCAGTATAACAGGCTGGACATCCCCATTCAGGTCAGTAGACCAGGCTGGACATCCCCATTCAGTAGAACAGGTTGGACATCCCCATTCAGGTCAGTACCAGGCTAGTAGAACAGGCTCGACATCCCCATTCAGGTCAGTATAACAGGCTGGACATCCCCATTCAGGTCAGTAGACCAGGCTGGACATCCCCATTCAGTTCAGTATAACAGGCTGGACATCCCCATTCAGGTCAGTATAACAGGCTAGACATCCCCATTCAGGTCAGTATAACAGGCTGGACGTCCCCATTCAGTATAACAGGCTGGACATCCCCATTCAGTAGACCAGGCTGGACATCCCCATTCAGTAGACCAGGCTGGACATCCCCATTCAGTAGACCCGGCTGGACATCCCCATTCAGTAGACCAGGCTGGACATCCCCATTCAGTATAACAGGCTGGACATCCCCATTCAGGTCAGTAGAACAGGCTGGACATCCCCATTCAGGTCAGTAGACCAGGCCGGACATCCCCATTCAGTATAACAGGCTGGGCATCCCCATTCAGGTCCGTATAACAGGCTGGACATCCCCATTCAGGTCAGTATAACAGGCTGGACATCCCCATTCAGGTCAGTAGACCAGTCTGAACATCCCCATTCAGGTCAGTATAACAGGCTGGACATCCCCATTCAGGTCAGTAGACCAGGCTGGACATCCCCATTCAGGTCAGTATAACAGGCTGGACATCCCCATTCAGGTCAGTATAACAGGCTGGACATCCCCATTCAGGTCAGTAGACCAGGCTGGACATCCCCATTCAGGTCAGTAGACCAGGCTGGACATCCCCATTCAGTATAACAGGCTGGGCATCCCCATTCAGGTCCGTATAACAGGCTGGACATCCCCATTCAGGTCAGTATAACAGGCTGGACATCCCCATTCAGGTCAGTAGACCAGGCTGAACATCCCCATTCAGGTCAGTATAACAGGCTGGACATCCCCATTCAGGTCAGTATGACAGACTGGACATCCCCATTCAGGTCAGTAGAACAGGCTGGACATCCCCATTCAGGTCAGTAGAACAGGCTGAACATCCCCATTCAGGTCAGTAGAACAGGCTGGACATCCCCATTCAGGTCAGTAGAACAGGCTAGACATCCCCATTCAGGTCAGTATAACAGGCTGGACGTCCCCCATTCAGTAGACCAGGCTGGACATCCCCATTCAGTAGACCAGGCTGGACATCCCCATTCAGTAGACCAGGCTGGACATCCCCATTCAGTAGACCAGGCTGGACATCCCCATTCAGTATAACAGGCTGGACATCCCCATTCAGGTCAGTATAACAGGCTGGACATCCCCATTCAGGTCAGTAGAACAGGCTGGACATCCCCATTCAGGTCAGTATAACAGGCTGGACATCCCCATTCAGGTCAGTAGACCAGGCTGGACATCCCCATTCAGTATAACAGGCTGGGCATCCCCATTCAGGTCCGTATAACAGGCTGGACATCCCCATTCAGGTCAGTATAACAGGCTGGACATCCCCATTCAGGTCAGTATAACAGGCTGGACATCCCCATTCAGGTCAGTAGACCAGGCTGAACATCCCCATTCAGGTCAGTATAACAGGCTGGACATCCCCATTCAGGTCAGTAGACCAGGCTGGACATCCCCATTCAGGTCAGTAGACCAGGCTGGACATCCCCATTCAGGTCAGTAGACCAGGCTGGACATCCCCATTCAGGTCAGTATAACAGGCTGGACATCCCCATTCAGGTCAGTAGACCAGGCTGGACATCTCCATTCAGGTCAGTATAACAGACTGGACATCCCCATTCAGGTCAGTAGAACAGGCTGGACATCCCCATTCAGGTCAGTATAACAGGCTGGACATCCCCATTCAGGTCAGTATAACAGACTGGACATCCCCATTCAGGTCAGTAGACCAGGCTGGACATCCCCATTCAGGTCAGTATAACAGGCTGGGCATCCCCATTCAGGTCAGTATAACAGGCTGGACATCCCCATTCAGGTCAGTATAACAGGCTGGACATCCCCATTCAGGTCAGTAGAACAGGCTGGACATCCCCATTCAGGTCAGTAGACAGGCTGGACATCCCCATTCAGGTCAGTAGACAGGCTGGACATCCCCATTCAGGTCAGTATAACAGGCTGGACATCCCCATTCAGGTCAGTATAACAGGCTGGACATCCCCATTCAGGTCAGTATAACAGGCTGGACGTCCCCATTCAGGTCAGTAGAACAGGCTGGACATCCCCATTCAGGTCAGTATAACAGGCTGGGCATCCCCATTCAGGTCAGTATAACAGGCTGGACATCCCCATTCAGGTCAGTAGACCAGGCTGGACATCCCCATTCAGGTCAGTAGAACAGGCTGGACATCCCCATTCAGGTCAGTAGACAGGCTGGGCATCCCCATTCAGGTCAGTAGAACAGGCTGGACATCCCCATTCAGGTGAGTAGAACAGGTTGGACATCCCCATTCAGGTCAGTATAACAGGCTGGACATCCCCATTCAGGTCAGTAGACCAGGCTGGACATCCCCATTCAGTATAACAGGCTGGACATCCCCATTCAGGTCAGTATAACAGGCTGGACATCCCCATTCAGGTCAGTAGACCAGGCTGGACATCCCCATTCAGTAGAACAGGTTGGACATCCCCATTCAGGTCAGTAGTAGAACAGGCTCGACATCCCCATTCAGGTCAGTATAACAGGCTGGACATCCCCATTCAGGTCAGTAGACCAGGCTGGACATCCCCATTCAGTTCAGTATAACAGGCTGGACATCCCCATTCAGGTCAGTATAACAGGCTAGACATCCCCATTCAGGTCAGTATAACAGGCTGGACGTCCCCATTCAGTATAACAGGCTGGACATCCCCATTCAGTAGACCAGGCTGGACATCCCCATTCAGTAGACCAGGCTGGACATCCCCATTCAGTAGACCCGGCTGGACATCCCCATTCAGTAGACCAGGCTGGACATCCCCATTCAGTATAACAGGCTGGACATCCCCATTCAGGTCAGTAGAACAGGCTGGACATCCCCATTCAGGTCAGTAGACCAGGCCGGACATCCCCATTCAGTATAACAGGCTGGGCATCCCCATTCAGGTCCGTATAACAGGCTGGACATCCCCATTCAGGTCAGTATAACAGGCTGGACATCCCCATTCAGGTCAGTAGACCAGTCTGAACATCCCCATTCAGGTCAGTATAACAGGCTGGACATCCCCATTCAGGTCAGTAGACCAGGCTGGACATCCCCATTCAGGTCAGTATAACAGGCTGGACATCCCCATTCAGGTCAGTATAACAGGCTGGACATCCCCATTCAGGTCAGTAGACCAGGCTGGACATCCCCATTCAGGTCAGTAGACCAGGCTGGACATCCCCATTCAGTATAACAGGCTGGGCATCCCCATTCAGGTCCGTATAACAGGCTGGACATCCCCATTCAGGTCAGTATAACAGGCTGGACATCCCCATTCAGGTCAGTAGACCAGGCTGAACATCCCCATTCAGGTCAGTATAACAGGCTGGACATCCCCATTCAGGTCAGTATGACAGACTGGACATCCCCATTCAGGTCAGTAGAACAGGCTGGACATCCCCATTCAGGTCAGTAGAACAGGCTGAACATCCCCATTCAGGTCAGTAGAACAGGCTGGACATCCCCATTCAGGTCAGTAGAACAGGCTAGACATCCCCATTCAGGTCAGTATAACAGGCTGGACGTCCCCATTCAGTAGACCAGGCTGGACATCCCCATTCAGTAGACCAGGCTGGACATCCCCATTCAGTAGACCAGGCTGGACATCCCCATTCAGTAGACCAGGCTGGACATCCCCATTCAGTATAACAGGCTGGACATCCCCATTCAGGTCAGTATAACAGGCTGGACATCCCCATTCAGGTCAGTAGAACAGGCTGGACATCCCCATTCAGGTCAGTATAACAGGCTGGACATCCCCATTCAGGTCAGTAGACCAGGCTGGACATCCCCATTCAGTATAACAGGCTGGGCATCCCCATTCAAGTCCGTATAACAGGCTGGACATCCCCATTCAGGTCAGTATAACAGGCTGGACATCCCCATTCAGGTCAGTATAACAGGCTGGACATCCCCATTCAGGTCAGTAGACCAGGCTGAACATCCCCATTCAGGTCAGTATAACAGGCTGGACATCCCCATTCAGGTCAGTAGACCAGGCTGGACATCCCCATTCAGGTCAGTAGACCAGGCTGGACATCCCCATTCAGGTCAGTAGACCAGGCTGGACATCCCCATTCAGGTCAGTATAACAGACTGGACATCCCCATTCAGGTCAGTAGAACAGGCTGGACATCCCCATTCAGGTCAGTATAACAGGCTGGACATCCCCATTCAGGTCAGTAGACCAGGCTGGACATCCCCATTCAGGTCAGTAGAACAGGCTGGACGTCCCCATTCAGGTCAGTAGACAGGCTGGACATCCCCATTCAGGTCAGTATAACAGGCTGGACATCCCCATTCAGGTCAGTATAACAGGCTGGACGTCCCCATTCAGGTCAGTAGAACAGGCTGGACATCCCCATTCAGGTCAGTATAACAGGCTGGACATCCCCATTCAGGTCAGTAGAACAGGCTGGACATCCCCATTCAGGTCAGTATAACAGGCTGGGCATCCCCATTCAGGTCAGTAGACCAGGCTGGACATCCCCATTCAGGTCAATAGACCAGGCTGGACATCCCCATTCAGGTCAGTAGACAGGCTGGACATCCCCATTCAGGTCAGTAGAACAGGCTGGACATCCCCATTCAGGTCAGTAGTAGAACAGGCTGGACATCCCCATTCAGGTCAGTAGACAGGCTGGACATCCCCATTCAGGTCAGTATAACAGGCTGGACATCCCCATTCAGGTCAGTAGACCAGGCTGGACATCCCCATTCAGGTCAGTAGAACAGGCTGGACATCCCCATTCAGGTCAGTAGAACAGGCTGGACATCCCCATTCAGGTCAGTATAACAGGCTGGACATCCCCATTCAGGTCAGTAGAACAGGCAAATTACCACAGTCAGAGGTCGGGCTCATAGGAATGGCTTAATGGTTTCCATGGTTTCCATGTGATTCCATTCACTCTCTTCCAGCTATTATTATGAGCTGTCCTCCCCTCTCCAGCCTCCTGTGACTTCCTTTCCTTTTCTCTCTCTCTCTCTCCCTCCCTCTCCCTCCCCCCTCTCCCTCCCCCTTTCTACTCCCCCCTTCACTCCTTTCTCTCCCCCCTCTCTCCCCCTCCCACCTCTCCCCCTCCCCCTCCCTCCCCCCCTCTCTCCCCCCCCCTCCCACCTCTCCCCCTCCCTCCCCCCTCTCTCTCCCCCTCCCCCCTCTCTCTCCCCCCCTCTCTCTCCCTCCCTCCCACCTCTCTCCCTCCCTCCTCTCTCCCCCTCTCTCTCCCTCCCTCCTTTCCCCCTCCCACCTCTCCCCCTCCCCTCCCTCCCACCTCTCTCCCTCCCTCCTCTCTCCCCCTCTCTCTCCCTCCCTCCTTTCCCCCTCCCACCTCTCCCCCTCCCCTCCCTCCCACCTCTCCCCTCTCCCCCTCCCCCTCCCTCTCTCCCCCTCTCTCTCCCTCCCTCCTTTCCCCCTCCCACCTCTCCCCCCTCCCCCCCTCCCTCCCACCTCTCCCCCTCCCCCTCCCCCTCTCTCCCCCTCTCTCTCTCCCTCCCTCCTTTCCCCCTCCCCCTCTCTCCCCCCCTCTCTCTCCCTCCCTCCTTTCCCCCTCCCACCTCTCCCCCTCCCCTCCCTCCCTCCTTTCCCTCCTCTCCCCCATCTCTTTCTGAACTGTTATTTTTTTACAGCTCTTCAGAGACCCAATTTTGTGGAAGTAACAAGAAAATAAATCTGCCTGCTGGGTTGGAGGGCTGGGAGGGGGGAGTTGTCCGTCATTAAACTTGACCCCGCTGGCTACTTCCCTACATCCAGCTAGGTGCTTACGGGGCAGCTGGGTTCACAGGACTGAACAGAAGAAAAATTCAACCTTATCTGGCAACATATGCATCAGGATCTGGCAACACCTCGGCAGTCACTCACTCAGTCATACAGACCTGTTCTGTTTTAGAGGAGATTCTTATTACACACACACACACACACACACACACACACACACACACACACACACACACACACACACACACACACACACACACACACACACACACACACACTTCTTTGTTGTCTGGGTGTCTAGAGGACTGACGCTAACTCTCCCATCTGGACAGATGGAGGCTATGTGGAGTTATCATACCTTTTGCTACCAACGCTTTTATTTTGGAAAAAAAAAAACATCTAGTTCACTAGAAGTTGTGTTTATGTTTTCGTTGTGTTTGTTGTTGTAGAGGAGAGGATCTTTGCAACTCTAGTGAGATAAATAAATAAAACACTATTTGTTTACAACACACAGTAAGTGAAACGTTCTGGTAACTAGCTAGTGATATCAAATCAAAATGTACTGGTCACATATTCAGCAGACGTGATTGGTCACATACTCAGCAGATGTGATTGGTCACATATTCAGCAGATGTGATTGGTCACATATTCAGCAGATGTGATTGGTCACATATTCAGCAGATGTGATTGGTCACATATTCAGCAGATGTGATTGGTCACATATTCAGCAGATGTGATTGGTCACATATTCAGCAGATGTGATTGGTCACATATTCAGCAGATGTGATTGGTCACATATTCAGCAGATGTGATTGGTCACATATTCAGCAGATGTGATTGGTCACATACTCAGCAGATGTTACTGCGGGTGTAGTGAAATGCTTGTGTTCCTAGCTCCTACAGTGCAGTAACATCTAACAATAGACACACATCTTAAAGTAAAAGAAAGGAATTGAGAAATATAGGAATATTACGACGAGCGAGGTCGGACCCCTGAGTATATAGACTGGTAACAGTGACTATAGTTCAGGGTATATAGTATATAGACTAGTAACAGTGACTATAGTATATAGACTAGTAACAGTGACTATAGTTCAGGGTATATAGACTAGTAACAGTGACTATAGTTCAGGGTATATAGACTAGTAACAGTGACTATAGTTCAGGGTATATAGTATATAGACTAGTAACAGTGACTATAGTTCAGGGTATATAGTATATAGACTAGTAACAGTGACTATAGTTCAGGGTATATAGTATATAGACTAGTAATAGTGACTATAGTTCAGAGTATATAGTATATAGACTAGTAACAGCGACTATAGTTCAGGATATATAGTATATAGACTAGTAACAGTGACTATAGTATATAGGCTAGTAACAGTGACTATAGTTCATGGTATATAGTATATAGACTAGTAACAGTGACTATAGTATATAGACTAGTAACAGTGACTATAGTTCAGAGTATATAGTATATAGACTAGTAACAGTGACTATAGTTCAGAGTATATAGTATATAGACTAGTAATAGTGACTATAGTTCAGGATATATAGTATATAGACTAGTAACAGTGACTATAGTATATAGACTAGTAACAGTGACTATAGTATATAGACTAGTAACAGTGACTATAGTTCAGGGTATATAGGCTAGTAACAGTGACTATAGTTCAGGGTATATAGACTAGTAACAGTGACTATAGTTCAGGGTATATAGTATATGGGCTAGTAACAGTGACTATAGTCAGGGTATATAGTATATAGGCTAGTAACAGTGACTATAGTTCAGGGTATATAGTATATAGACTAGTAACAGTGACTATAGTTCAGGGTATATAGTATATAGACTAGTAATAGTGACTATAGTTCAGAGTATATAGTATATAGACTAGTAACAGCGACTATAGTTCAGGATATATAGTATATAGACTAGTAACAGTGACTATAGTATATAGGCTAGTAACAGTGACTATAGTTCATGGTATATAGTATATAGACTAGTAACAGTGACTATAGTTCAGAGTATATAGTATATAGACTAGTAACAGTGACTATAGTTCAGAGTATATAGTATATAGACTAGTAACAGTGACTATAGTATATAGACTAGTAACAGTGACTATAGTATATAGACTAGTAACAGTGACTATAGTTCAGGGTATATAGGCTAGTAACAGTGACTATAGTTCAGGGTATATAGACTAGTAACAGTGACTATAGTTCAGGGTATATAGTATATGGGCTAGTAACAGTGACTATAGTCAGGGTATATAGTATATAGGCTAGTAACAGTGACTATAGTTCAGGGTATATAGTATATAGACTAGTAACAGTGACTATAGTTCAGGGTATATAGTATATAGACTAGTAACAGTGATTATAGTTCAGAGTATATAGTATATAGGCTAGTAACAGTGACTATAGTTCAGGGTATATAGTATATAGACTAGTAACAGTGACTATAGTTCAGAGTATATAGTATATAGACTAGTAACAGTGACTATAGTTCAGGGTACTGGGGGAGACTAGTAACAGTGACTATAGTTCAGGGTACTGGGGGAGGCTAGTAACAGTGACTATAGTTCAGGGTACTGGGGAGACTAGTAACAGTGACTATAGTTCAGGGTACTGGGTGGAGTGCTAGTAACAGTGACTATAGTTCAGGGTACTGGGGGAGACTAGTAACAGTGACTATAGTTCAGGGCAGGGTACTGGGGAGAGGCTAGTAACAGTGACTATAGTTCAGGGTACTGGGGGAGACTAGTAACAGTGACTATAGTTCAGGGTACTGGGGGAGGCTAGTAACAGTGACTATAGTTCAGGGTACTGGGGAGACTAGTAACAGTGACTATAGTTCAGGGTTCAGGGTACTGGGGGAGGCTAGTAACAGTGACTATAGTTCAGGGCAGGGTACTGGGTGGAGGCTAGTAACAGTGACTACAGTTCAGGGCAGGGTACTGGGTGGAGGCTAGTAACAGTGACTATAGTTCAGGGTACTGGGGGAGGCTAGTAACAGTGACTATAGTTCAGGGTACTGGGGGAGGCTAGTAACAGTGACTATAGTTCAGGGTACTGGAGGAGAGGCTAGTAACAGTGACTATAGTTCAGGGTACTGGGTGGAGGCTAGTAACAGTGACTATAGTTCAGGGCAGGGTACTGGGGGAGGCTAGTAACAGTGACTATAGTTCAGGGCAGGGTACTGGGGGGAGGCTAGTAACAGTGACTATAGTTCAGGGCAGGGTACTGGGTGGAGGCTAGTAACAGTGACTATAGTTCAGGGTACTGGGGGAGACTAGTAACAGTGACTATAGTTCAGGGTACTGGGGGAGGCTAGTAACAGTGACTATAGTTCAGGGTACTGGGGGGAGGCTGGTAACAGTGACTATAGTTCAGGGTACTGGGGAGACTAGTAACCGTGACTATAGTTCAGGGTACTGGGTGGAGGCTAGTAACAGTGACTATAGTTCAGGGTACTGGGGGGAGACTAGTAACAGTGACTATAGTTCATGGTACAGGGTGGAGGCTAGTAACAGTGACTATAGTTCAGGGTACCGGGGGAGGCTAGTAACAATGACTATAGTTCAGGGTACTGGGGGAGGCTAGTAACAGTGACTATAGTGCAGGGTACTGGGGGAGGCTATTAACAGTGACTATAGTTCAGGGTACTGGGTGGAGACTAGTAACAGTGACTATAGTTCAGGATACTGGGGGAGACTAGTAACAGTGACTATAGTTCAGGGTACTGGGGAGGCTATTTACAGTCACTATAGTTCAGGGTACTGGGGGGAGGCTATTAACAGTGACTATAGTTCAGGGTACTGGGTGGAGACTAGTAACAGTGACTATAGTTCAGGATACTGGGGGGAGACTAGTAACAGTGACTATAGTTCAGGGTACTGGGGGAGGCTATTTACAGTGACTATAGTTCAGGGTACTGGGGGAGGCTATTAACAGTGACTATAGTTCAGGGCAGGGTACTGGGTGGAGACTAGTAACAGTGACTATAGTTCAGGATACTGGGGGAGACTAGTAACAGTGACTATAGTTCAGGGTACTGGGGAGGCTATTTACAGTGACTATAGTTCAGGGTACTGGGGAGGCTATTAACAGTGACTATAGTTCAGGGCAGGGTACTGGGTGGAGACTAGTAACAGTGACTATAGTTCAGGATACTGGGGGGAGACTAGTAACAGTGACTATAGTTCAGGGTACTGGGGGGAGACTAGTAACAGTGACTATAGTTCAGGGTACTGGGGGGAGGCTATTAACAGTGACTATAGTTCAGGGCAGGGTACTGGGTGGAGGCTAGTAACAGTGACTATAGTTCAGGGTACTGAGGGGAGGCTAGTAACAGTGACTATAGTTCAGGGTACTGAGGGGAAGCTAGTTACAGTGACTATAGTATATAGACTAGTAACAGTGACTATAGTTCAGGGTACTGGGGGAGGCTATTAACAGTGACTATAGTTCAGGGCAGGGTACTGGGTGGAGGCTAGTAACAGTGACTATAGTTCAGGGTACTGAGGGGAGGCTAGTAACAGTGACTATAGTTCAGGGTACTGGGTGGAGGCTAGTAACAGTGACTATAGTTCAGGGTACTGGGTGGAGGCTAGTAAAAGTGACTATAGTTGTGGAGGCTAGTAACAGTGACTATAGTTCAGGGTACTGGGGGAGGCTAGTAACATTGACTATAGTTCAGGGTACTGGGGGAGGCTAGTAACAGTGACTATAGTTCAGGGTACTGGGGAGGCTAGTACCAGTGACTATAGTTCAGGGCAGGGTACTGGGTGGAGGCTAGTAACAGTGACTACAGTTCAGGGCAGGGTACTGGTTGGAGGCTAGTAACAGTGACTATAGTTCAGGGTACTGGGGGAGGCTAGTAACAGTGACTATAGTTCAGGGTACTGGGGGAGACTAGTAACAGTGACTATAGTTCAGGGTCCTGGGGGGAGGCTAGTAACAGTGACTATAGTTCAGGGTACTGGGGGGAGGCTAGTAACAGTGACTATAGTTCAGGGCAGGGTACTGGGGGAGGCTAGTAACAGTGACTATAGTTCAGGGCAGGGTACTGGGTGGAGGCCGGCTAGTAATGTCTATTTAACAGTCCGATGGCCGTGAGATAGCAGTTTACCTCAGAGACAACCTTCAGAAAGTCTCCCTCAAAACTTCAACGAACAAAAAAAAATAAAAACCTCCAAAAACAATGTAACACAGTTGAATACATCCACCAATCACGTCGCAGGGAGATGGACAGAGAAAACCATTTACCAAGACTTCCCTCCCCCCCAGACCCAACAGAGAGCTGAACTGCACCACCCAGCAACATCCCCTCCCCCAGACCCAACAGAGAGCTGAACTGCACCACCCAGCAACATCCCCTCCCCCACCTTTCCCCCATTTCTCTCCCACCCACCCACCCTGTTCACTCACCCCCCCCACCTCCTCCTTTCTACCAAACAGAGCGATGAATGCCACCTATCAGGGCTAAACCCAGCGATTAGGGGAATTTACCGAAGGGCTCTTTTAGAGGAGAGAAATGCTTGCCGGGGCCAGGAATGTGGAAAATGCCTGGCTGGACAAGCACACTTTTGTTAGCAGGGTTTTTTTTAGGAGGGGGGTGTTCTAGGAGGGATGAAAAGGGGCAGACAAATTGCATATGCTCTGTTTAGGACCCCTCTCTGCTGTTTGAAGTGAAATCAGTTCCCAGAGTCCCTTCTCAAAGGAGAAATAAGGGAGAGGAGGAGGAGGAGAGGAGGAGAGAGAGGGAGGGAGGAGAGAGAGGGAGGGAGGAGAGGCGGAGGAGAGGTAGGGAGGAGGGAGAGGAGGAGGAGGAGGAGGAGAGGTAGGGAGGAGGAGGAGGAGAGGAGGAGAGAGAGGGAGGGAGGGAGGAGGAGGAGAGAGAGGGATGGAGGATGAGGAGGAGAGGAGTAGAGAGAGGGAGGGAGGATAGGAGGAGGAGAGGAGGGAGGGAGGAGGGGAGGGAGAGAGGGAGAGGAGGAGGAGGAGGAGGAGGGAGGGAGGGAGGGAGGGAGGGAGGGAGGGAGGGAGGGAGGGAGGGAGGGAGGGAGGGAGGGAGGGAGGGAGGGAGGGAGGGGAGGGAGGGAGGAGAGGAGGAGGATAGAAAGGGAGGGAGGAGAGGAGGAGAAAGAGGGAGGGTGGAGAGGAGGAGGACAGGGAGGGAGGAGGGAGATGAGAAGAGGAGAAAGAGGAGGAGGAGGACGAGAGGAGTAGAGAGAGGGAGGGAGGAGAGGAGGAGGAGATGGAGGGAGGAGGGAGAGGAGGAGGAAAGGAGGAGAGGGAGGGAGGGAGTAGAGAGAGGAGGAGGAAAGGAGGAGAGTCAGAAAACATTTAGTCCTCTCTCCCTCTCCTTCTCTTGCTCTCTCTAACTCCCTCCCTCTCTCTCTCTCTCTCTCTCTCTCTCTCTCTCTCTCTCTCTCTCTCTCTCTCTCTCTCTCTCTCTCTCTCTCTCTCTCTTTCTCTCCCCTCTCTCTTTCTCTCTCTCTCTCCAATCTTCTCTCCATCTTCTCTTCCCCCCCTCTCTCTCTCTCTCTCCTCTCTCTCTCTCTCTCTCCCTCTCTTTTCTCTCCTCTCTCTCTCTTTCTCTCCCTCCCTCTCTCTCTCTCTCCCTCTCTCTTTCTCTCCCTCTCTCTTTCTCTCTCTCTCCCTCTCCAACTCCAAAGGTCTGTTTTATGTACATTTTACTGAATAAATTCTTCAACATTCTTCAAAATGTTCATTCACCAATCAATTAAATCTATGTTTCCATCCACACTACTGTTGTTATAAAAAAGTGGTGTAGTGTATGTTGATACCATTCGATGCAGATGTAACCGTGGCGATTTGAAAGGCCTCAGCGTTGAATGAGAAGTAGGCCGAAGCCTTCAGGCTACAGATGCTGTTCCACACACACACACACACACACACACACACACACACACACACACACACACACAGGCAGACACACAGACAAACGCACACACACACACACAGACACACACACGCAGACACGCACACACGCAGACACACACACACACACACACACGCACACACACACACGCAGACACGCAGACACACACACACACACACACACACACACACACACACACACACACACACACACACACACACACACACACACACGGGTATCAGCGTAGAGCAGATGGTGTGTATTAACCTGTCTCTCCATGAAAGAGAACAACTCACTTCCTGTCCTGTAATGGCAGCAGCACCACGTCTACTGGAGGAGTTTGAAAGAGCGTCATCGTGGACGAAGGGAAGAGGGGTTCTTCCTCCGAGATGAGATGCTACGGCGCTCGGCGTCTGAGGGCAGTTATCTCTGTAGTACTAAGTGTTGTGTACGTAACCAGTAACTCCAACAGGGTAGTTCTCCAACGTGACGGCTACGCAGTTCTGGACTAGAATGCTATCTTGCTAAATGGCCGAACTTTGGTCTCTTTCAGAAGCCTCTGTTTTGTTTGCAGACAGACAGAGAGACAGGCAGACACAGAGAGAGAGAGAGACAGACACAGACAGAGAGACAGGCAGACACAGACAGTGAGACAGCAGACACAGACAGTGAGACAGCAGACACAGACAGTGAGACAGACAGACAGAGAAAGAGAGACAGACAGAGAGACAGACAGATAGACAGACAGGCAGACATAGACAGAGAGACAGGCAGACACAGACAGTGAGACAGCAGACACAGACAGTGAGACAGCAGACACAGACAGAGAGACAGGCAGAGAGACAGGCAGACACAGACAGAGAGACAGGCAGACACAGACAGAGAGACAGGCAGACACAGACAGAGACAGAGAGACAGGCAGACACAGACAGACAGGCAGACAGGCAGACAGACAGAGAAAGACAGACAGACAAAGACAGACAGGCAGACAGACAGACAGACAGACAGAGAAAGACAGACAGACAGAAAGACAGACAGGGCAGACAGACAGGACAGACAGACAGACAGACAGACAGGCAGGCAGACAGACAGACAGACAGGCAGGCAGACAGGCAGACAGACAGACAGACAGACAGACAGACAGACAGACAGACAGGCAGACAGGCAGACAGACAGACAGACAGACAGCAGACAGACAGACAGACAGACAGACAGACAGACAGACAGACAGACAGACAGACAGACAGACAGGCAGACAGACAGAAACACACACTGTTTATGGTATGTACAGATGAAGACAGAAGTTTACAGACACCTTAGCCAAATACATTTAAACTCAGTTTGTCACAATTCCTGACATTTAATCCGAGTAAAAATGTCCTGTTTTAGGTCAGTTAGGATCACCACTTTATTTTAAGAATATGAAATTTGAGAATAATAGTAGAGATAATTATTTATTTCAGCTTTTATTTCTGTCATCACATTCACAAGTGGGTCAGAAGATTACATACACTGAATGCACTGTATATAATTGTACTGCTCTAGAGATGTAATTAATGTTTGGAAAACCTTATTTACTATTATGTATTTGATTGACTTTTTATTTTTTCGCTCTTTATGTGATGCAGAGGGACACCGGAATAAGAATGATCATTGAATTACCACAGTGAACTATAGTAATGTTTGTAATGTGTCAATTGATCCCATAAGGGATGGGTTGCCAATTGGCGATTTGACATTTCATTCATTCACACACAAACACACGTACACTCCCGTCTCTGAAACTAACAGAAAGGTATTGAATGTGAAACCTGATCTGTCCATTCATCACACCCTGTGGCCAATCAACAGGCCTCATGTCAGTGTGTGTGTCCACCTCCGTCCCCTTTAATGTCCTCAGCGAGAGAGTGTGAAATCAAACACAAACTTCACAATGTGTTTCTACCGGACCCTGTCTGTCTGTCTACCGCAGAAAGAAACGACCCTGTCTGTCTACCGCAGAAAGAAACGACCCTGTCTGTCTGTCTACCGCAGAAAGAAACGACCCTGTCTGTCTACCGCAGAAAGAAACGACCCTGTCTGTCTGTCTACAGCAGAAAGAAACAACCCTGTCTGTCTACAGCAGAAAGAAACGACCCTGTCTGTCTGTCTACCGCAGAAAGAAACGACCCTGTCTGTCTGTCTACCGCAGAAAGAAACGACCCTGTCTGTCTGTCTACCGCAGAAAGAAACGACCCTGTCTGTCTGTCTACCGCAGAAAGAAACGACCCTGTCTGTCTCGACCCTGTCTGTCTACGGCAGAAAGAAACGACCCTGTCTCTCTGTCTACCGCAGAAAGAAACGACCCTGTCTGTCTACCGCAGAAAGAAACGACCCTGTCTGTCTACCGCAGAAAGAAACAACCCTGTCTGTCTGTGTACCGCAGAAAGAAACGACCCTGTCTGTCTACCGTAGAAAGAAACGACCCTGTCTGTCTGTCTACCGCAGAAAGAAACGACCCTGTCTGTCTGTCTACCGCAGAAAGAAACGACCCTGTCTGTCTACCGCAGAAAGAAACGACCCTGTCTGTCTACCGCAGAAAGAAACGACCCTGTCTGTCTGTGTACCGTAGAAAGAAACGACCCTGTCTGTCTGTCTACCGCAGAAAGAAACGACCCTGTCTGTCTGTCTACCGCAGAAAGAAACGACCCTGTCTGTCTACTGCAGAAAGAAACGACCCTGTCTGTCTACCGCAGAAAGAAACGACCCTGTCTGTCTACCGCAGAAAGAAACGACCCTGTCTGTCTGTCTCCCACAGAAAGAAACGACCCTGTCTGTCTGTCTACCGCAGAAAGAAACGACCCTGTCTGTCTACCGCAGAAAGAAACGACCCTGTCTGTCTGTCTACGGCAGAAAGAAACGACCCTGTCTGTCTGTCTACAGCAGAAAGAAACGACCCTGTCTGTCTGTCTACCGCAGAAAGAAACGACCCCTGTCTGTCTGTCTACCGCAGAAAGAAACGACCCTGTCTGTCTGTCTACCGCAGAAAGAAACGACCCTGTCTGTCTGTCTACAGCAGAAAGAAACGACCCTGTCTGTCTGTCTACCGCAGAAAGAAACGACCCTGTCTGTCTGTCTACAGCAGAAAGAAACGACCCTGTCTGTCTGTCTACAGCAGAAAGAAACGACCCTGTCTGTCTGTCTACCGCAGAAAGAAACGACCCTGTCTGTCTGTCTACCGCAGAAAGAAACGACCCTGTCTGTCTGTCTACCGCAGAAAGAAACGACCCCGTCTGTCTGTCTACCGCAGAAAGAAACGACCCTGTCTGTCTGTCTACCGCAGAAAGAAATGACCCTGTCTGTCTGTCTACCGCAGAAAGAAACGACCCTGTCTGTCTGTCTACCGCAGAAAGAAACGACCCTGTCTGTCTACCGCAGAAAGAAACGACCCTGTCTGTCTGTCTCACAGAAAGAAACGACCCTGTCTGTCTGTCTACCTGCAGAAAGAAACGACCCTGTCTGTCTACCGCAGAAAGAAACGACCCTGTCTGTCTGTCTCCCACAGAAAGAAACGACCCTGTCTGTCTGTCTACCGCAGAAAGAAACGACCCTGTCTGTCTACCGCAGAAAGAAACGACCCTGTCTGTCTGTCTACCGCAGAAAGAAACGACCCTGTCTGTCTTTCTACCGCAGAAAATAACGACCCTGTCTGTCTACCGCAGAAAGAAACGACCCTGTCTGTCTGTCTACCGCAGAAAGAAACGACCCTGTCTGTTTACCGCAGAAAGAAACGACCCTGTCTGTCTGTCTACCGCAGAAAGAAACGACCCTGTCTGTCTACAGCAGAAAGAAACTACCCTGTCTGTCTGTCTACCGCAGAAAGAAACAACCCTGTCTGTCTGTCTACTGCAGAAAGAAACGACCCCGTCTGTCTGTCTACCGCAGAAAGAAATGACCCTGTCTGTCTACCGCAGAAAGAAATGACCCTGTCTGTCTACCGCAGAAAGAAACGACCATGTCTGTCTGTCTACCGCAGAAAGAAACGACCCTGTCTGTCTGTGTACCGCAGAAAGAAACGACCCTGTCTGTCTGTCTACCGCAGAAAGAAACGACCCTGTCTTGTCTACCGCAGAAAGAAACGACCCCGTCTGTCTTCCGCAGAAAGAATCAACCCTGTCTGTCTGTCTACTGCAGAAAGAAACGACCCTGTCTGTCTACCGCAGAAAGAAACGACCCTGTCTGTCTGTCTACCGCAGAAAGAAACGACCCTGTCTGTCTGTCTACCGCAGAAAGAAACGACCCTGTCTGTCTGTCTACCGCAGAAAGAAACGACCCTGTCTGTCTGTCTACCGCAGAAAGAAACGACCCTGTCTGTCTGTCTACAGCAGAAAGAAACGACCCTGTCTGTCTGTCTACAGCAGAAAAAACTGACCCTGTCTGTCTGTCTACCGCAGAAAGAAACGACCCTGTCTGTCTGTCTACCGCAGAAAGAAACGACCCTGTCTGTCTGTCTACCGCAGAAAGTGACCCTGTCTGTCTGTCTACCGCAGAAAGAAACGACCCTGTCTGTCTGTCTACCGCAGAAAGAAATGACCCTGTCTGTCTGTCACAGAAAGAAACGACCCTGTCTGTCTGTCTACCGCAGAAAGAAACGACCCTGTCTGTCTACCGCAGAAAGAAACGACCCCTGTCTGTCTGTCTCTCACAGAAAGAAACGACCCTGTCTGTCTGTCTATGCCACCCTGTCTGTCTACACGACCCTGTCTGTCTGTCTCCCACAGAGGACCCTGTCTGTCTGTCTCATCCACCGCAGAAAGAAACGACCCTGTCTGTCTGTCTACCGCAGAAAGACACCCTGTCTGTCATACCGCAGAAAATAAGACCCTGTCTGTCTATGAGAAAGACACCCCTTCATCTACACTATATACCCTGTCTGTTTACCGCAGGACACCCTGTCTGTCATCCACTATATATACAGCAGTACCCTGTGAGGACACCCCTTCATCTACTATATAAAGAAACACCCTGTCTGTCTGTCTACTGCCCCTTCATCGACCCCGTCTGTCTGTCTACCAGAAAGAAATGACCCTGTCTGTCTACCGCAGAAAGAAATGACCCTGTCTGTCTACCGCAGAAAGAAACGACCATGTCTGTCTACCGCAGAAAGAAACACCCTGTCTGTCTGTCTACTAGAAAGAAACAGCAGTACCGCAGAAAGACGACCCTTCTGTCTGTCACAGAAAGAAACGACCCTGTCTTGTCTACCGCAGAAAGAAACACCCCTGTCATCCCAGAAAGAATACCCTGTCAGCAGTATGCAGAAAGACACCCCTTCATCTACTATATATACAGGAACCCCTTCATCCACTATATATACAGCAGTATGTGGACACCCCTTCATCCACTATATATACAGACCCTCATCCACTATATATGAGGACACCCCTTCATCCAATATATATACAGCAGTATGAGGACACCCCTTCATCCACTATATATACAGCAGTATGAGGACACCCCTTCATCCAATATATATACAGCAGTATGAGGACACCCCTTCATTCACTATATATACAGGACACCCCTTCATACACTATATATACAGCAGTATGAGGACACCCCTTCATCCACTATATATACAGCAGTATGAGGACACCTCTTCCTCCACTACATATACAGCAGTATGAGGACACCCCTTCATCCACTATATATACAGCAGTATGAGGACACCCCTTCATCCACTATATATACAGCAGTATGAGGACACCCCTTCAAAATCAAATCAAATCAAATCAAATTTTATTATTTGTCACATACACATGGTTAGCAGATGTTAATGCGAGTGTAGCGAAATGCTTGTGCTTCTAGTTCCGACAATGCAGTAATAACGAACAAGTAATCTAACTAACAATTCCAAAAAACTACTGTCTTATACACAGTGTAAGGGGATAAAGAATATGTACATAAGGATATATGAATGAGTGATGGTACAGAGCAGCATAGGCAAGATACAGTAGATGATATCGAGTACAGTATATACATATGAGATGAGTATGTAAACCAAGTGGCATAGTTAAAGTGGCTAGTGATACATGTATTACATAAGGATGCAGTCGATGATATAGAGTACAGTATCTACGTATGCATATGAGATGAATAATGTAGGGTAAGTAACATTATATAAGGTAGCATTGTTTAAAGTGGCTAGTGATATATTTACATCATTTCCCATCAATTCCCATTATTAAAGTGGCTGGAGTTGAGTCAGTGTCATTGACAGTGTGTTGGCAGCAGCCACTCAATGTTAGTGGTGGCTGTTTAACAGTCTGATGGCCTTGAGATAGAAGCTGTTTTTCAGTCTCTCGGTCCCAGCTTTGATGCACCTGTACTGACCTCGCCTTCTGGATGACAGCGGGGTGAACAGGCAGTGGCTCGGGTGGTTGATGTCCTTGATGATCTTTATGGCCTTCCTGTAGCATCGGGTGGTGTAGGTGTCCTGGAGGGCAGGTAGTTTGCCCCCGGTGATGCGTTGTGCAGACCTCACTACCCTCTGGAGAGCCTTACGGTTGAGGGCGGTGCAGTTGCCATACCAGGCGGTGATACAGCCCGCCAGGATGCTCTCGATTGTGCATCTCAAATCAAATCAAATCAAATTTTATTTGTCACATACACATGGTTAGCAGATGTTAATGCGAGTGTAGCGAAATGTGAGTGCTTTTGGTGACAAGCCGAATTTCTTCGGCCTCCTGAGGTTGAAGAGGCGCTGCTGCGCCTTCCTCACGATGCTGTCTGTGTGAGTGGACCAATTCAGTTTGTCTGTGATGTGTATGCCGAGGAACTTAAAACTTGCTACCCTCTCCACTACTGTTCCATCGATGTGGATAGGGGGGTGTTCCCTCTGCTGTTTCCTGAAGTCCACAATCATCTCCTTAGTTTTGTTGACGTTGAGTGTGAGGTTATTTTCCTGACACCACACTCCGAGGGCCCTCACCTCCTCCCTGTAGGCCGTCTCGTCGTTGTTGGTAATCAAGCCTACCACTGTTGTGTCGTCCGCAAACTTGATGATTGAGTTGGAGGCGTGCGTGGCCACGCAGTCGTGGGTGAACAGGGAGTACAGGAGAGGGCTCAGAACGCACCCTTGAGGGCCCCAGTGTTGAGGATCAGCGGGGAGAAGATGTTGTTGCCTACCCTCACCACCTGGGGGCGGCCCGTCAGGAAGTCCAGTACCCAGTTGCACAGGGCGGGGTCGAGACCCAGGGTCTCGAGCTTGATGACGAGCTTGGAGGGTACTATGGTGTTGAATGCCGAGCTGTAGTCGATGAACAGCATTCTCACATAGGTATTCCTCTTGTCCAGATGGGTTAGGGCAGTGTGCAGTGTGGTTGAGATTGCATCGTCTGTGGACCTATTTGGGCGGTAAGCAAATTGGAGTGGGTCTAGGGTGTCAGGTAGGGTGGAGGTGATATGGTCCTTGACTAGTCTCTCAAAGCATTTCATGATGACGGATGTGAGTGCTACGGGGCGGTAGTCGTTTAGCTCAGTTACCTTAGCTTTCTTGGGAACAGGAACAATGGTGGCCCTCTTGAAGCATGTGGGAACAGCAGACTGGTATAGGGATTGATTGAATATGTCCGTAAACACACCGGCCAGCTGGTCTGCGCATGCTCTGAGGGCGCGGCTGGGGATGCCGTCTGGGCCTGCAGCCTTGCGAGGGTTAACACGTTTAAATGTCTTACTCACCTCGGCTGCAGTGAAGGAGAGACCGCATGTTTTCGTTGCAGGCCGTGTCAGTGGCACTGTATTGTCCTCAAAGCGGGCAAAAAGTTATTTAGTCTGCCTGGGAGCAAGACATCCTGGTCCGTGACTGGGCTGGATTTCTTCCTGTAGTCCGTGATTGACTGTAGACCCTGCCACATGCCTCTTGTGTCTGAGCCGTTGAATTGAGATTCTACTTTGTCTCTGTACTGGCGCTTAGCTTGTTTGATAGCCTTGCGGAGGGAATAGCTGCACTGTTTGTATTCAGTCATGTTACCAGACACCTTGCCCTGATTAAAAGCAGTGGTTCGCGCCTTCAGTTTCACACGAATGCTGCCATCAATCCACGGTTTCTGGTTAGGGAATGTTTTAATCGTTGCTATGGGAACGACATCTTCAACGCACGTTCTAATGAACTCGCACACCGAATCAGCGTATACACCCCTTCATCCACTATATATACAGGAGTATGAGGACACCCCTTCATCCACTATATATACAGCAGTATGAGGACACCCCTTCATCCACTATATATACAGCAGTATGAGGACACCCTTCATCCACTATATATACAGGACACCCCTTCATCCACTATATATACAGCAGTATGAGGACACCCCTTCATCCACTATATATACAGCAGTATGAGGACACCCCTTCATCCACTATATATACAGGACACCCCTTCATCCACTATATATACAGGACACCCCTTCATCCACTATATATACAGCAGTATGAGGACACCCCTTCATCCACTATATATACAGCAGTATGAGGACACCCCTTCATCCACTATATATACAGGACACCCCTTCATCCACTATATATACAGGACACCCCTTCATCCACTATATATACAGCAGTATGTGGACACCCCTTCATCCACTATATATACAGGACACCCCTTCATCCACTATATATACAGGACACCCCTTCATCCACTATATATACAGCAGTATGTGGACACCCCTTCATCCACTATATATACAGGACACCCCTTCATCCACTATATATACAGCAGTATGTGGACACCCCTTCATCCACTATATATACAGGACACCCCTTCATCCACTATATATACAGCAGTATGTAGACACCCCTTCATCCACTATATATACAGCAGTATGAGGACACCGCTTCATCCACTATATATACAGGACACCCCTTCATCCACTATATATACAGGACATCCCTTCATCCACTATATATACAGCAGTATGAGGACACCCCTTCATCCACTATATATACAGGACACCCCTTCATCCACTATATATACAGCAGTATGAGGACACCCCTTCATCCACTATATATACAGGACACCACTTCATCCACTATATATACAGGAGTATGAGGACACCCCTTCATCCACTATATATACAGGACATCCCTTCATCCACTATATATACAGCAGTATGTGGACACCCCTTCATCCACTATATATACACAGCAGTATGAGGACACCCCTTCATCCACTATATATACAGGACACCCCTTCATCCACTATATATACAGCAGTATGAGGACACCCCTTCATCCACTATATATACAGCAATATGTGGACACCCCTTCATCCACTATATATACAGGACATCCCTTCATCCACTATATATACAGCAGTATGTGGACACCCCTTCATCCACTATATATACAGGACACCCCTTCATCCACTATATATACAGCAGTATGAGGACACCCCTTCATCCACTATATATACAGCAGTATGTGGACACCCCTTCATCCACTATATATACACTATATATACAGCAGTATGAGGACACCCCTACATACACTATATATACAGCAGTATGAGGACATCCCTTCAAATTAGTGGATTCGGCAATTTCAGCCACACCCATTGCTGACAGATGTATACAGCCATGCAATCTCCATAGACAAACATTGGCAGTAGAATGGCCTTACCGAAGAGCTCAGTGACTTTCAACATGGCACCGTCATAGGATGCCACCTTTCCAACAAGTCAATTCGTCAAATTTCTGTCCCGCTAGAGCTGCCCTGGTCAACTGGAAGTGCTTTTATTGTGAAGTGGGAACGTCTAGGAGCAACAACGGCTCAGTCGCGAAGTGGTAGGCCACACTCACAGAACAGGACAGCCGAGGGCTGAAGCACGTAGAGCGTAAAAATCGTCTGTCCTCGGTTGCAACACTCCCTACCGAGTACCAAACTACCTCTGGAAGCAACATCTGTTTGTCGGGAGCTTCATGAAAATGGGTTTCCGTGGCCGAGCAGCCACACACAAGCCTAAGATCACCATGCGCAATGCTAAGCGTCGGCTGGAGGGAGGTAAAGCTCGCTGCCCTTGGACTCTAGAGTAGTGGAAACGGAGTGATGAATCACGCTTCACCATCTGGCAGTCCAACTGACGAAATCTGGGTTTGGCTGATGCGCGGAAAACTCTTATATACCCCAATGCATAGTGCCAACTGTAAGGTTTGGTGGAGGATAAATAATGGTCTGTGGCTGTTTTTCATGGTTCAAGTCCCTTAGTTCCAGTGAAGGGAAATCTTAAATGCTACAGCATACAATGACAGTCTAGATGATTCTGTGCTTCCAACTTTGAGGCAACAGTTTGGGGAAGGCTCTTTCCTGATGACAATGCACCTGTGCACAAAGCGAGGTCCATACAGAAATGGTTTTGTGTCGAGATCGGTGTGGAAGAATTTGACTGGCCTGCACAGAGCCCTGACCTCAAACCCCTCGAAAACCTTTGGGATGAATTGGAACACCGTTTACGAGCCAGGCCTAACCGCCCAACATCAGTGCCTGACCTCACTAATGCTCTTGTGGCTGAATGGAAGCAAGTCCCCACAGCCATGTTCCAACATCTAGTGGAAAGCCTTCCCAGAAGAGTGGAGGCTGTTATAGCAGCAATGTTCCAACATCTAGTGGAAAGCCTTCCCAGAAGAGTGGAGGCTGTTATAGCAGCAATGTTCCAACATCTAGTGGAAAGCCTTCCCAGAAGAGTGGAGGCTGTTATAGCAGCAATGTTCCAACATCTAGTGGAAAGCCTTCCCAGAAGAGTGGAGGCTGTAATAGCAGCAATGTTCCAACATCTAGTGGAAAGCCTTCCCAGAAGAGTGGAGGCTGTTATAGCAGCAATGTTCCAACATCTAGTGGAAAGCCTTCCCAGAAGAGTGGAGGATGTTATAGCAGCAATGTTCCAACATCTAGTGGAAAGCCTTCCCAGAAGAGTGGAGGCTGTTATAGCAGCAATGTTCCAACATCTAGTGGAAAGCCTTCCCAGAAGAGTGGAGGCTGTTATAGCAGCAATGTTCCAACATCTAGTGGAAAGCCTTCCCAGAAGAGTGGAAGCAGAAATGTTCAACATCTAGTGGAAAGCCTTCCCAGAAGAGTGGAGGCTGTTATAGCAGCAATGTTCCAACATCTAGTGGAAAGCCTTCCCAGAAGAGTGGAGGCTGTTATAGCAGCAATGTTCCAACATCTAGTGGAAAGCCTTCCCAGAAGAGTGGAGGCTGTTATAGCAGCAATGTTCCAACATCTAGTGGAAAGCCTTCCCAGAAGAGTGGAGGCTGTTATAGCAGCAATGTTCCAACATCTAGTGGAAAGCCTTCCCAGAAGAGTGGAGGCTGTTATAGCAGCAATGTTCCAACATCTAGTGGAAAGCCTTCCCAGAAGAGTGGAGGCTGTAGCAGCAATGAGGCTGTTATAGCAGCAATGTTCCAACATCTAGTGGAAAGCCTTCCCAGAAGAGTGGAGGCTGTTATAGCAGCAATGTTCCAACATCTAGTGGAAAGCCTTCCCAGAAGAGTGGAGGCTGTTATAGCAGCAATGTTCCAACATCTAGTGGAAAGCCTTCCCAGAAGAGTGGAGGCTGTTATAGCAGCAATGTTCCAACATCTAGTGGAAAGCCTTCCCAGAAGAGTGGAGGCTGAAGAGCAATGTTCCAACATCTAGTGGAAAGCCTTCCCAGAAGAGTGGAGGCTGTATAGCAGCAGCAATGTTCCAACATCTAGTGGAAAGCCTTCCCAGAAGAGTGGAGGCTGTTATAGCAGCAATGTTCCAACATCTAGTGGAAAGCCTTCCCAGAAGAGTGGAGGCTGTTATAGCAGCAATGTTCCAACATCTAGTGGAAAGCCTTCCCAGAAGAGTGGAGGCTGTTATAGTAGTAAAGGAGGGACCAACTCCATATTAATGCCCCATGATTTTAGAATGAGATTATTGGACGAGCAGGTGTCCACATACTTTTGGTCATGTAGTGTACGTAAACCGATGTCAGAGTGTTGGTCTATGTGACCGTTGACTAGACCCAGACTTCCTGCCAGTGCTCTGTGTTCCCCAGATGACTTGAATTGGTTTGGTTGTTGCCAATGAGGCTTGTAGTCACCTAATAGTGGTCCTTTGTAAGCCTCCCATGCTACAGAGCTAACAAGGAGGGCTCTGAGGAGTCACGCCACACGCACGCACGCACACACACACACACACACAGTTCTGATTCACTCTCTGACTCACAGACCAACAGAGGAAGTCAGCTGACCAGACAGACAGACAGACACACACACACACACACACACACACACACACACACACACACACACACACACACACACACACACACACACACACACACACACACACACACACACACACACACACACACACCTCTTGTGACTGTACTGTGGGATCTTCTGCCCAGAAACTCTCCAAGAGGCCAAGCTCAATATTTTGTCTATGAGGCACGTTGAGGCTATAAAAAGTTTTTTTAAAAAAAAAAATGTTTGACACCAAATTCCCATCACAATACTCACTACAGATGTACACATTAACAGAAGAGAGAACTATTTACAGTGTCTGAGGGTTTCCCCTCCCTCCCTCCCTCCCCCCTCCTCCCTCTACTCCCTCCCTCCCTCCTCCCTCCCTCCCTCCCTCCCTCCCTCCCCCTCCTCCCTCTACTCCCTCCCTCCCTGCCTCCCTCCCACCACTGCCAGCCCCTCACCCCTCCCTCCCCCTCCCTCCCTCCCTCCCTCCCTCCCTCCCTCCCTCCCTCCCTCCCTCCCTCCCTCCCTCCCTCCCTCCCTCCCCCTCCCTCCCCTACTCCCTCCCTCCCTCCCCTCCTCCCTCTACTCCCTCCCTCCCCCTCCCTCCCCTCCTCCCTCTACTCCCTCCCTCCCTGCCTCCCTCCCACCACTGCCAGCCCCTCCCCCCTCCTCCCTCCCTCCCTCCCCTCCCTCCCTCCCTCCCTCCCTCCCTCCCTCCCTCCCTCCCTCCTCCCTCCACTCCCTCACTCCCCCTCCTCCCTCCCCTTCTCCTTGCTATCTGATTCCAACAGGGTCTGTCCCAACGCCAAGAGAATCAAAGCCTTGTGTGAGACAGGGAACACTTCCTTCCCTCCCTCCCCCCCCTCCCTCCCTCCCCCTCCCTCCCCCTCCCTCCCTCCCTCCCTCCCTCCCCCTCCCACACACACACACACACACACACACACACACACACACACACACACGCACACACGCACACACGTGCAAACCCCACGCTTGTGCCTGCCTCCTCATTCATTCACTTAGTCATTTCCGGCACGTTTAAGTGTTGTGTGTGTGTGTGTGTGTGGGGGGGGGGCACAGCAGACTGTGTCTGTCACACCACACAGAAGCCTTTAGCATTTAGCTGGACTCTGAGGGATGGAGTGGTGGAGGGTCCTGGGTGTGAGTGGGCCTGGGGTGGGGATGTGGATGTGCTGGGGGCTGAGGAAGATACTTGTCATGATAATAAAGAGGAAGCGAGAAGAGAAGAGAGAGAGAGAGACAGAGAGACAGAGAGAGAGAGAGAGAGAGAGAGAGAGAGAGAGAGAGAGAGAGAGAGAGAGAGAGAGAGAGAGACAGAGAGAGAGAGAGAGAGAGAGAGAGAGAGAGAGAGAGAGAGAGAGAGAGACAGAGAGAGAGAGAGAGAGAGAGACAGAGAGAGAGAGAGAGAGAGAGAGAGACAGAGAGCGAGAGAGAGAGCGAGAGAGAGACAGAGAGCGAGAGAGAGAGAGAGAGAGAGAGAGAGAGAGAGAGAGAGACAGACTAAGAGAGAGAGAGAGAGAGAGAGAGACAGAGAGAGAGAGAGAGAGAGAGAGAGAGAGAGGAAGAGAGAGAGAGAGAGAGAGAGAGAGAGAGAGAGAGAGACAGACAGACAGACAGACAGAGAGAGAGAGAGAGAGAGACAGAGACAGAGAGAGAGACAGACTAAGAGAGAGAGAGAGAGAGAGAGAGAGAGAGAGAGAGAGAGAGAGAGAGAGAGAGAGAGAGAGACAGAGAGAGAGAGAGACAGACAGAGAAGAGAGAGAGAGAGAGAGAGAAGAGAGAGAGAGAGAGAGAGAGAGAGAGAGAGAGAGAAAGAGAGACAGAGAGAGAGAGAGAGAGAGAGAGAGATATGTAGTGAGAGAGAGGGAAAGAGAGACAGAGAGAGAGAGAGAGAGAGAGCGAGAGAGAGAGAGACAGAGAGCCCTGGTCATATGTAGTGACTATATAGGGAATAGAGCATATGTAGTGACTATATAGGGAATAGGGCCCTGGTCATATGTAGTGACTATATAGGGAATAGGGCCCTGGTCATATGTAGTGACTATATAGGGAATAGAGCCCTGGTCATATGTAGTGACTATATAGGGAATAGGGCCCTGGTCATATGTAGTGACTATATAGGGAATAGAGCCCTGGTCATATGTAGTGACTATATAGGGAATAGAGCCCTGGTCATATGTAGTGACTATATAGGGAATAGAGCCCTGGTCATATGTAGTGACTATATAGGGAATAGAGCCCTGCTCAAATGTAGTGACTATATAGGGAATAGAGCCCTGGTCATATGTAGTGACTATATAGGGAATAGAGCCCTGGTCATATGTAGTGACTATATAGGGAATAGAGCCCTGGTCATATGTAGTGACTATATAGGGAATAGAGCCCTGCTCAAATGTAGTGACCCAGAATGGGGTCAATACAGCCCTGGTCATATTTGTGATCTAAATCAGGGAACGTTAAGCCCTGGTCAATCATGATCTTTTTTGGAATAGTGACTATGAGTATATGTGGTGTGGGGGCATGTGGGGGTGGCAGGGGGGCCCTCAGCCAAACAGTGAGTAATCATATGTAGTGTGAGTTGGGGGCCCGTGAGCATATGGGGGTGGTGTAATGATGTTTGTGAGGGGTGGTGGGGGCCCCAGCCAAACAGTGAGTATATGTGGTGTGGGGGCCTGTGGGGGTGGTGTAATGATGTTTGTAATGATGTTTGTGAGGGGTGGTGGTGAGGGTGGGGGGCCCAGCAAAACAGTGAGTATATGTGGTGTGGGGGCCTGTGGGGGTGGTGTAATGATGTTTGTGAGGGGTGGTGGGGGCCCCAGCCAAACAGTGAGTATATGTGGTGTGGGGGCCTGTGGGGGTGGTGTAATGATGTTTGTGAGGGGTGGTGGTGGGTGGGTGGGGGGGGGGGCAGCCAAACAGTGAGTATGTGCAGGATGAGGGAATGAATCCCTGGATCAGCTCTGTTCAGACTGACCCTGGCAGTTCCTGTCAGCTGGACGACAAACACACCGAGAGGAGAGGGGAATGGAAGTACTGCTAACCCGCGCCATGGAAACAAACGCCCTGAAGGATTCACATGCAAGAGCTGTGAGCTGTATATGTATATATATATAAATACACAATGGTTACAATGAAACAGTCCCAACGTACTGCAGCACTGAACTGCTGTCCCTACCTCCCAGATCTGATGGACAACAGCAGAGACTGAACTGCTGTCCCTACCTCCCAGATCTGATGGACAACAGCAGAGACTAGACTGCTGTCCAGACCTCCCAGATCTGATGGACAACAGCAGAGACTGAACTGCTGTCCAGACCTCCCAGACCTGATGGACAACAGCAGAGACTAGACTGCTGTCCCAACCTCCCAGACCTGATGGACAACAGCAGAGACTGCTGTCCCAACCTCCCAGACCTGATGGACAACAGCAGAGACTAGACTGAACTGCTGTCCCAACCACCCAGACCTGATGGACAACAGCAGAGACTGAACTGCTGTCCCAACCTCCCAGACCTGATGGACAACAGCAGAGACTAGACTGAACTGCTGTCCCTACCTCCCAGATCTGATGGACACAGCAGCAGAGACTAGACTGAACTGCTGTCCCTACCTCCCAGATCTGATGGACAACAGCAGAGACTAGACTGAACTGCTGTCCCTACCTCCCAGATCTGATGACTGCTGGACTGATGGAACAGCAGAGACTAGACTGAACTGCTGTCCAGACCTCCCAGACCTGATGGACAACAGCAGAGACTAGACTGCTGTCCCAACCTCCCAGACCTGATGGACAACAGCAGAGACTGAACTGCTGTCCCAACCTCCCAGACCTGATGGACAACAGCAGAGACTAGACTGAACTGCTGTCCCAACCACCCAGACCTGATGGACAACAGCAGAGACTAGACTGCTGTCCCTACCTCCCAGATCTGATGGACAACAGCAGAGACTAGACTGAACTGCTGTCCCTACCTCCCAGATCTGATGGACAACAGCAGAGACTAGACTGAACTGCTGTCCCAACCTCCCAGACCTGATGGACAACAGCAGAGACTGAACTGCTGTCCCTACCTCCCAGATCTGATGGACAACAGCAGAGACTGAACTGCTGTCCCAACCTCCCAGACCTGATGGACAACAGCAGAGACTAGACTGAACTGCTGTCCCTACCTCCCAGATCTGATGGACAACAGCAGAGACTAGACTGAACTGCTGTCCCTACCTCCCAGACCTGATGGACAACAGCAGAGACTAGACTGAACTGCTGTCCCTACCTCCCAGATCTGATGGACAACAGCAGAGACTGAACTGCTGTCCCAACCTCCCAGACCTGATGGACAACAGCAGAGACTAGACTGAACTGCTGTCCCAACCACCCAGACCTGATGGACAACAGCAAAGACTAGACTGCTGTCCCTACCTCCCAGATCTGATGGACAACAGCAGAGACTAGACTGAACTGCTGTCCCTACCTCCCAGATCTGATGGACAACAGCAGAGACTAGACTGAACTGCTGTCCCAACCTCCCAGACCTGATGGACAACAGCAGAGACTGAACTGCTGTCCCTACCTCCCAGATCTGATGGACAACAGCAGAGACTGAACTGCTGTCCCAACCTCCCAGACCTGATGGACAACAGCAGAGACTAGACTGAACTGCTGTCCCTACCTCCCAGATCTGATGGACAACAGCAGAGACTAGACTGAACTGCTGTCCCTACCTCCCAGACCTGATGGACAACAGCAGAGACTAGACTGAACTGCTGTCCCTACCTCCCAGATCTGATGGACAACAGCAGAGACTGAACTGCTGTCCCAACCTCCCAGACCTGATGGACAACAGCAGAGACTGGACTGCTGTCCCTACCTCCCAGACCTGATGGACAACAGCAGAGACTGAACTGCTGTCCCAACCACCCAGACCTGATGGACAACAGCAGAGACTGAACTGCTGTCCCTACCTCCCAGATCTGATGGACAACAGCAGAGACTAGACTGAACTGCTGTCCCTACCTCCCAGACCTGATGGACAACAGCAGAGACTGAACTGCTGTCCCAACCTCCCAGATCTGATGGACAACAGCAGAGACTAGACTGAACTGCTGTCCCAACCTCCCAGATCTGATGGACAACAGCAGAGACTAGACTGCTGTCCCAACCTCCCAGATCTGATGGACAACAGCAGAGACTAGACTGCTGTCCCTACCTCCCAGATCTGATGGACAACAGCAGAGACTAGACTGAACTGCTGTCCCAACCACCCAGACCTGATGGACAACAGCAGAGACTAGACTGCTGTCCCAACCTCCCAGATCTGATGGACAACAGCAGAGACTAGACTGCTGTCCCTACCTCCCAGATCTGATGGACAACAGCAGAGACTGAACTGCTGTCCAGACCTCCCAGACCTGATGGACAACAGCAGAGACTAGACTGCTGTCCCTACCTCCCAGATCTGATGAACAACAGCAGAGACTAGACTGCTGTCCCAACCTCCCAGACCTGATGGACAACAGCAGAGACTGAACTGCTGTCCCAACCTCCCAGATCTGATGGACAACAGCAGAGACTAGACTGAACTGCTGTCCCTACCTCCCAGATCTGATGGACAACAGCAGAGACTGAACTGCTGTCCCAACCTCCCAGATCTGATGGACAACAGCAGAGACTGAACTGCTGTCCCAACCTCCCAGATCTGATGGACAACAGCAGAGACTAGACTGAACTGCTGTCCCAACCTCCCAGACCTGATGGACAACAGCAGAGACTAGACTGAACTGCTGTCCCTACCTCCCAGACCTGATGGACAACAGCAGAGACTAGACTGAACTGCTGTCCCTACCTCCCAGACCTGATGGACAACAGCAGAGACTAGACTGAACTGCTGTCCCTACCTCCCAGACCTGATGGACAACAGCAGAGACTAGACTGAACTGCTGTCCCTACCTCCCAGACCTGATGGACAACAGCAGAGACTAGACTGAACTGCTGTCCCTACCTCCCAGACCTGATGGACAACAACAGAGACTGAACTGCTGACCCTACCTCCCAGACCTGATGGACAACAGCAGAGACTAGACTGAACTGCTGTCCCTACCTCCCAGACCTGATGGACAACAGCAGAGACTGAACTGCTGTCCCAACCTCCCAGATCTGATGGACAACAGCAGAGACTGAACTGCTGTCCCTACCTCCCAGATCTGATGGACAACAGCAGAGACTAGACTGAACTGCTGTCCCAACCTCCCAGATCTGATGGACAACAGCAGAGACTGAACTGCTGTCCCAACCTCCCAGACCTGATGGACAACAGCAGAGACTAGAGAAGAGAGAAACGGGTAAACAGAAGAAGAGAGGAAGAGCAGGAATGGAGGATGGCCTTGATAAGCAGATGTTTTCTCTCCATCGGGTATTTCTCCCCTGGGGACAATGGTGAAGAAGTATACAACCTACAGTTAACAGACACCCACTACAGAAAACAACAACAGAATAGAAGAGGAGGGGAGGAGAGAGAAGAGGAGGGGAGAAGAGGTAGAGGAGAGGGCAGGGGAGGAGAGGTAGAGGAGAGGACAGGGGAGGAGAGAGGAGAGGAGAGGGCAGGGGAGGAGAGAGGAGAGGAGAGGGCAGGGGAGGATAAGAGGGGAGGTAGAGGAGAGGGCAGGGGAGGAGAGGGCAGGGGAGGAGGGGGGAGAGGAGAGGAGGGGAGTTAGAGGAGGAGGGGCAGGGGAGGGGAGGTAGAGGAGAGGACAGGGGAGGAGAGAGGAGAGGAGAGGGCAGGGGAGGAGAGGTAGAGGAGAGGACAGGGGAGGAGAGAGGAGAGGAGAGGGCAGGGGAGGATAAGAGGGGAGGTAGAGGAGAGGGCAGGGGAGGAGAGGGCAGGGGAGGAGGGGGAGAGGAGAGGAGGGGAGTTAGAGGAGAGGGCAGGGGAGGGGAGGTAGAGGGCAGGGGAGGAGAGGTAGAGAAGAGGGCGGGGGAGGAGAGGTGGGGAGGAAAGCACATCTCTCTCCCTGTTTTGTCAACATGTATCTCCCTCTGGACTTCCCAAGGTCTCAGACGTGTTCTTATCAGGAGGAGAGGAGAGGAGGAGAGGAGGGAGGAGGAGAGGAGAGGAGGGAGGAGGGAGGAGGGAGGAGAGGAGGAGAGGAGGAGGAGAGGTGGTAGGAGAAGAGGAGAGGAGGAGAGGAGGAGAGGAGGTAGGAGAAGAGGAGAGAGGAGGAGAGGAGGAGAGGAGAAGAGGAGAGGAGAGGAGAGGAGAGGAGGGAGGGAGGAGGAGAGGAGAGGAGGGAGGGAGGAGGAGAGGAGGAGAGGAGGAGAGGAGGAGAAGGAGAGAAGAGGAGAGGAGGGAGGAGGAGAGGAGGAGAGGAGGAGAGGAGGAGAAGGACAATTCATTCCTACCAGTGCCCCAGGAGATGTTGACTAGCTAGCTGCCAGCCACGCCAACTGGGTTAGGAGTCAGCAGAGCCTCTTGTCTGTCCTAACTAAGGCTGCTTTCCAAATGGCCCTCTATTCCCCATGTAGTCCACTACTGTTGACCTGGGCCCTCTATAGTCAGTCCACTACTGTTGACCAGGGCCCTCTATAGTCCACTACTGTTGACCAGGGCCCTCTATAGTCCACTACTGTTGACCTGGGCCCATAAAAGTATAAAACAACCAGAATGGGGAAAAAAACATTGAAATTACTTAGAAAGTATGTGATGTAATACTAGCCTAATAACTATTTTAGCCCAATAACTAATAATAGCCTAATAACTAATAATAGCCTAATAACTATAATAACTAATAATAGCTTAATAACTAATAATGGCCTAATAACTATAATAACTAATAATAGCCCAATAACTAATAACTCTAATAACTAAATATAGCCCAATAACTAATAACTCTAATATTCTAATAACTAAATATAGCCCAATAACTAATAACTCTAATAACTAAATATAGCCCAATAACTAATAACTCTACTAACTAAATATAGCTTAAACAATCTAATAGCCTAATAACTAACATTAGCCTAATAACTCATAATAGCCTAATAACTAATAACTCTAATAGTCTAATAACGAAATATAGCCCAATCGAATAGCCAAATAACTAATAACTCTAATAACTAATAATGGCCCAATAACTAATAACTCTAATAACTATATATAGCCTAATCAATCTAATAGCTTAATAACTAATAATAGCCTAATAACTCATAATAGCCTAATAACTAATAACTCATAATAGCCTAATAACTAATAACTCGAATTGCCTAATAACTAATACTAGCCTAATAATTAATAACTAATAATTGCCTAATAATTACTAACGAATAATAGCCTAATAACTCTAATAGCCTAATAACTCTAATAGCCTAATAACTAATAGCCTAACAACTCTAATAGCCTAATAACTCTAATAGCCTAATAACTCTAATAGCCTAATAACTAATAGCCTAATAACTAATAATAGCCTAATAATGAATAATAGCCTAACAACTATAATAGCCTAATAACTCTAATAGCCTAATAACTCTAATAGCCTAATAACTCTAATAGCCTAATAACTAATAGCCTAATAACTCGAATAGCCTAATAACTAATAGCCTAATAACTCTAATAGCCTAATGACTCTAATAGCCTAATGACTAATAGCCTAACAACACGAATAGCCTAATAACTAATAGCCTAATAACTCTAATAGCCTAATAACTCTAATAACCTACTAACTCTAATAGCCTAATAACTAATAGCCTAACAACTCTAATAGCCTAATAACTCTAATAGCCTAATAACTCTAATAGCCTAACAACTCTAATAACTAATAGCCTAATAACTCTAATAGCCTAATAACTAATAATAGCCTAACAACTCTAATAACCTAATAACTCTAATAGCCTAACAACTCGAATAGCCGAATAACTAATAGCCTAACAACTCTAATAGCCTAATAACTCTAATAGCCTAGTAACTCTAATAGCCTAACAACTCTAATAGCCTAATAACTAATAGCCTAACAACTCGAATAGCCTAATAACTCTAATAGCCTAATAACTCTAATAGCCTAACAACTCTAATAGCCTAATAACTCTAATAGCCTAACAACTCTAATAGCCTAATAACTAATAGCCTAATAACTCTAATAGCCTAACAACTCTAATAGCCTAACAACTCTAATAGCCTAATAACTCTAATAGCCTAATAACTAATAGCCTAATAACTAATAGCCTAATAACTAATAGCCTAATAACTCTAATAGCCTAACAACTCTAATAGCCTAACAACTCTAATAGCCTAATAGCCTAATAACTAATAGCCTAACAACTCTAATAGCCTAATAACTCTAATAGCCTAATAACTCTAACAACTCTAATAGCCTAACTTGATCCTACTGCTATGACTGGATAGAGAGAGATCCTACTGCTATGACTGGATAGAGCGAGGCTTTAGCTACGATCCCTTTCACATCTCTCTCCATCGCTCATATCACTTGCTGCTGTTTACTGTTACTATGAGTATTAGCTGACCATGGTGCATGTTCAAAATGACAACCAGCTAACGTTAGCTAACTACGCTGTCTAGTAGTTTTCTAGCTAGCTAGCACAGTAGCTAATATAGCTAGCACCACAGATGAAAGGGTAAGTTGTCGTAACAGGTCACATAGCTATCTGCTTAGTTATTAGAGTTATTAGTTATTGGGCTATATTTAGTTATTAGAATATTAGAGTTATTAGTTATTAAGAAGGACAATTCATTCCTACCAGTGCCCCAGGAGATGTTGACTAGCTAGCTGCCAGCCACGCCAACTGGGTTAGGAGTCAGCAGAGCCTCTTGTCTGTCCTAACTAAGGCTGCTTTCCAAATGGCCCTCTCTTCCCCATGTAGTGCACTACTGTTGACCTGGGCCCTCTATAGTCCACTACTGTTGACCTGGGTCCTCTATAGTCCACTACTGTTGACCTGGGCCCTCTATAGTCCACTACTGTTGACCTGGGCCCTCTATAGTCCACTACTGTTGACCTGGGCCCTCTATAGTCCACTACTGTTGACCTGGGCCCATAAAAGTATAAAACAACCAGAATGGGGAAAAAAACATTGAAATTACTTAGAAAGTATGTGATGTAATACTAGCCTAATAACTATTTTAGCCTAATAACTAATAATAGCCCAATAACTATAATAACTAATAATAGCTTAATAACTAATAATGGCCCAATAACTATAATAACTAATAATAGCTTAATAACTAATAATAGCTTAATAACTAATAATAGCTTAATAACCAATAATAGCCTAATAACTATAATAACTAATAATAGCTTAATAACTAATAATAGCCTAATAACTAATAACTCTAATATTCTAATAACTAAATATAGCCCAATAACTAATAACTAAATATAGCTTAAACAATCTAATAGCCTAATAACTAACATTAGCCTAATAACTCATAATAGCCTAATAACTAATAACTCTAATAGTCTAATAACGAAATATAGCCCAATCGAATAGCCAAATAACTAATAACTCTAATAACTAATAATAGCCCAATAACTAATAACTCTAATAACTATATATAGCCTAATCAATCTAATAGCTTAATAACTAATAATAGCCTAATAACTCATAATAGCCTAATAATTAACAACTCTAATAGCCTAATAACTAATAATAGCCTGATAACTCGAATTGCCTAATAACTAATACTAGCCTAATAATTAATAACTAATAATTGCCTAATAATTACTAACGAATAATAGCCTAACAACTCTAATAGCCTAATAATGAATAATAGCCGAACAACTATAATAGCCTAATAACTCTAATAGCCTAATAACTCTAATAGCCTAATAACTAATAGCCTAATAACTCTAATAGCCTAATAACTAATAATAGCCTAATAACTAATAATAGCCTAATAACTAATAATAGCCTGATAACTCGAATTGCCTAATAACTAATACTAGCCTAATAATTAATAACTAATAATAGCCTAACAACTCTAATAGCCTAATAACTCTAATAGCCTAACAACTCGAATAGCCTAATAACTCTAATAGTCTAACAACTCGAATAGCCTAATAACTCTAATAACTAATAGCCTAACAACTCGAATAGCCTAATAACTAATAGCCTAATAACCGTAATAGCCTAATAACTCTAATAGCCTAACAACTCTAATAACTAATAGCCTAATAACTCTAATAGCCTAATAACTAATAGCCTAATAACTCTAATAGCCTAATAACTCTAATAGCCTAACAACTCTAATAGCCTAATAACTCTAATAGCCTAACAACTCTAATAGCCTAACAACTCTAATAGCCTAATAACTAATAGCCTAATAACTCTAATAGCCTAATAACTCTAATAGCCTAATAACTCTAATAGCCTAACAACTCTAATAGCCTAATAACTAATAGCCTAATAACTATAATAGCCTAATAACTCTAATAACTAATAGCTAGCTTAGCTAGCTTGCTTATTCCATGCATCTTTTTTTAAAACCTTTATTTAACTAGGCAAGTCAATTAAGAACAAATTCTTATTTTCAATGACAGCCTAGGAACAGTGGGTTAACTGCCTGTTCAGGGGCAGAACGACAGATTTGTACCTTGTCATCTCGGGGGTTTGAACTTGCAACCTTCCGGTTACTAGTCCAACGCTCTAACCACTAGGCTACCCTGCTGCCCTCATCTCTGGGCACATCGACACAAGCCTTATTATTACTGAATGAATTAAACTATTATTTGCTAAATGTCACTGCGTCAATTCATCCATTTCTCAATACTGGAGAATGAGCTAGCTTGCCACTGCTGATTTTCCCAGCCAGACATTCCAGGCAGTGCAGTGCTCGTGGCTCAGGCAGTGCAGTGCTCGTGGCTCAGGTAGCTCAGTGCTCGTGGCTCAGGCAGTGCAGTGCTGGTGGCTCAGGCAGTGCAGTGCTGGTGGCTCAGGCAGTGCAGTGCTGGTGGCTCAGGCAGTGCAGTGCTCGTGACTCAGGCAGTGCAGTGCTCAGTGGCTCAGGCAGTGCAGTGCACGTGGCTCAGGCAGTGCAGTGCTCAGTGGCTCAGGCAGTGCAGTGCTGGTGGCTCAGGCAGTGCAGTGCTCGTGGCTCAGGCAGTGCAGTGCTCAGTGGCTCAGGCAGTGCAGTGCTCGTGGCTCAGGTAGTGCAGTGCTCAGTGGCTCAGGCAGTGCAGTGCTCGTGGCTCAGGCAGTGCAGTGCTCGTGGCTCAGGCAGTGCAGTGCTCAGTGGCTCAGGCAGTGCAGTGCTCGTGGCTCAGGTATCTCAGTGCTCGTGGCTCAGGCAGTGCAGTGCTGGTGGCTCAGGCAGTGCAGTGCTCGTGGCTCAGGCAGTGCAGTGCTGGTGGCTCAGGCAGTGCAGTGCTCGTGGCTCAGGCAGTGCAGTGCACGTGGCTCAGGCAGTGCAGTGCTCAGTGGCTCAGGCAGTGCAGTGCTCGTGGCTCAGGCAGTGCAGTGCTCGTGGCTCAGGCAGTGCAGTGCTCAGTGGCTCAGGCAGTGCAGTGCTCGTGGCTCAGGCAGTGCAGTGCTCAGTGGCTCAGGCAGTGCAGTGCTCGTGGCTCAGGTATCTCAGTGCTCGTGGCTCAGGCAGTGCAGTGCTGGTGGCTCAGGCAGTGCAGTGCTGGTGGCTCAGGCAGTGCAGTGCTGGTGGCTCAGGCAGTGCAGTGCTCGTGACTCAGGCAGTGCAGTGCTCAGTGGCTCAGGCAGGCAGTGCAGTGCACGTGGCTCAGGCAGTGCAGTGCTGGTGGCTCAGGCAGTGCAGTGCTGGTGGCTCAGGCAGTGCAGTGCTCGTGGCTCAGGCAGTGCAGTGCTCAGTGGCTCAGGCAGTGCAGTGCTGGTGGCTCAGGCAGTGCAGTGCTCGTGGCTCAGGCAGTGCAGTGCTCAGTGGCTCAGGCAGTGCAGTGCTCGTGGCTCAGGCAGTGCAGTGCTCAGTGGCTCAGGCAGTGCAGTGCAGTGCAGTGCTGGTGGCTCAGGCAGTGCAGTGCTGGTGGCTCAGGCAGTGCAGTGCTCGTGGCTCAGGCAGTGCAGTGCTCAGTGGCTCAGGCAGTGCAGTGCTCGTGGCTCAGGCAGTGCAGTGCTCGTGGCTCAGGCAGTGCAGTGCTCAGTGGCTCAGGCAGTGCAGTGCTCGTGGCTCAGGCAGTGCAGTGCTCGTGGCTCAGGCAGTGCAGTGCTCAGTGTGGCTGTGGCAGTGCAGTGCTCGTGGCTCAGGCAGTGCAGTGCTCGTGGCTCAGGCAGTGCAGTGCTCTGGTGGCTCAGGCAGTGCAGTGGCTCAGGCAGTGCAGTGCTGGTGGCTCAGGCAGTGCAGTGCTGGTGGCTCAGGCAGTGCAGTGCTCGTGGCTCAGGCAGTGCAGTGCTGGTGGCTCAGGCAGTGCAGTGCTCGTGGCTCAGGCAGTGCAGTGCTCGTGGCTCAGGCAGTGCAGTGCTCAGTGGCTCAGGCAGTGCAGTGCTCGTGGCTCAGGCAGTGCAGTGCTCGTGGCTCAGGCAGTGCAGTGCTCGTGGCTCAGGCAGTGCAGTGCTCGTGGCTCAGGCAGTGCAGTGCTCAGTGGCTCAGGCAGTGCAGTGCTCGTGGCTCAGGCAGTGCAGTGCTCGTGGCTCAGGCAGTGCAGTGCTGGTGGCTCAGGCAGTGCAGTGCTCGTGGCTCAGGCAGTGCAGTGCTGGTGGCTCAGGCAGTGCAGTGCTGGTGGCTCAGGCAGTGCAGTGCTCGTGGCTCAGGCAGTGCAGTGCTGGTGGCTCAGGCAGTGCAGTGCAGGTGGCTCAGGCAGTGAGTGGTGGTGGCTCAGGCAGTGAGTGGTGGCTGGCCTAGCAGCAGCTTTGCTATGTAGAGCGACATAGACAGAGAAGGGCCGACAGCCGATAGACTAGAAAAGGTCAATACTGGCCCGATATATCGGCTTGGATGATTATCGGTCGTTCTCAACTACACGGAGCTACACAGAGCTACATAGAGCTACACAGGGCTACATAGAGCTACACAGGGCTACATAGAGCTACACAGGGCTACATAGAGCTACATAGAGCACAGGCAGGTCTTTTTAGAGATGGCTTCCCAAGCAGTCTCTCTCTCCACATCTCCCCCTCTCTCTATCCCTCTCTCTCTCCACATCTCCCCCCTCTCTCTATCCCTCTCTCTCTCCACATCTCCCCTTCTCTCTATCATTCTCTCTCTCCCTTCCCTCCCTTCCATCTTTCTTTCTCTCTCTCTCTCTCCACACCTCACCCCCCCTCTCTCTCTCCCTCTTTCTCATCCACATCCTACCTCCTCTCTATCTCTCTCTCTCTCTCTCTCTCCACACCTCACCCCCCCCTCTCTCTCTCCCTTCCTCTTTCTCATCCACATCCTACCTCCTCTCTCTCTCTCTCTCTCTCTCTCCCCCCCTTCCCTTCCCTTCCCTTCCCTTCCCTTCCCTTCCCTTCCCCCTTCCCTTCCCTTCCCTTCCCTTCCCTTCCCTCCCTCTCTCTCTCTCTCTCTCTCTCTCTCTCTCTCATCCAACCCTATGCCTCTCATTCACATGCTGCTAGCTGTTGGTTCATTCACTAAGTCAGTTTAATACAGTACATTATCCTATGGTTCATTCACTAAGTCGGGTTAATACATTATCCTCTGGTTCATTCACTAAGTCAGCTCAATGCATTATCCTCTGGTTCATTCACTAAGTCAGCTTAATGCATTATCCTCTGATTCATTCACTGCGTCAGTTTAATACATTATCCTCTGGTTCATTCACCAAGTAAGTTTAATACATTATCATCTGGTTCATTCACTAAGTCAGTTTAATGCATTATCCTCTGGTTCATTCACTAAGTAAGGTTAATACATTATCCTCTGGTTCATTCACTAAGTCAGTTTAATGCATTATCCTCTGGTTCATTCACTAAGTCGGGTTAATACATTATCCTCTGGTTCATTCACTGAGTCAGCTTAATGCATTATCCTCTGGTTCATTCACTGAGTCAGTTTAATACATTATCATCTGGTTCATTCACTAAGTCAGTTTAATGCATTATCCTCTGGTTCATTCACTAAGTCAGTTGAATGCATTATCCTCTGGTTCATTCAGGATCTACAGAGACAGGATGTGTTGGGTCTTTTTATGTGGTGGCCTTCCTTCATATACTGACCACAATAGTGAGTCATGTCTTCCTGAATCCAAGTTCTCCTCTCCTCTCCTGTCATCTCTTCTCCATCCTCTCCTCTCCTCTCCTCTCCTCTCCTCTCCTCTCCTCTCCTCTCCTCTCCTCTCCTCCTCTCCTCTCCTCTCTCCTCTCTCCTCTCCTCTCCTCTCCTTCCTCTCCTCATCTCTTCTCCCTCCTCTCCTCTCCTGTCATCTCTCTTCTCTTCTCTCTCCTCTCCTCTCCTTTCATCTCCTCTCCTCTCTTCTCTTCTCTCTCTCTCTCTCTCCTCCCTCTCCTCTCCTGTCATCTCTTCTCCCTCCTCTCCTGTCATCTCTTCTCTCTCCTCCTCTCCTGTCATCTCTTCTCTCCTCTCCTGTCATCTCTTCTCCCTCCTCTCCTCTTCTCTCTCTCTCCTCCTCTCCTGTCCTCTTCTCTCTCTCTCCTCTCCTCTCCTCTCCTGTCATCTCTTCTCTCTCCTCCTCTCCTCTCTTGTCATCTCTTCTCCCTCCTCTCCTGTCATCTCTTCTCCCTCCTCTCCTGTCATCTCTCCTCTCCTCTCCTCTCTCTCCTCTCCTCTCCTCTCTCTGTCTCTCCTCTCCTCTCCTCTCCTCTCCTCTCCTCTCCTCTCCTCTCTCCTCTCTCTCCTCTCTCCCTCCTCTCTCCTGTCTCCTCATCTCTCTCTCTCCTCTCCTCTCTCCTGTCATCTCTTCTCTCTCTCCTCTCCTCTCCTCTCCTCTCCTCTCCTCTCCTCTCCTCTCCTCTCCTCTCCTCTCCCTCTCTCCCTCCTCTCCCTCCTCTCCTCCCTCTCCCTCTCCTCCTCCCCTCCCCTCTCCTCTCCTCTCCTCTCCCTCCCTCCCCTCCCTCCTCTCCCCCTCCCTCTCCCCTCTCCTCTCCTCCCTCTCCTCTCCTCTCCTCTCCCTCCTCCTCTCCCTCTCCTCTCCTCTCCCCTCTCCTCTCCTCTCCTCTCCTCTCCTCTCCTCTCCTCTCCCTCTCCTCTCCTCTCCTCTCCTCTCCTCTCCTCTCCTCTCCTCTCCTCTCCTCTCCCTCCTCTCCTCTCCTCTCCTCTCCTCTACCCTCCCATCTCCCCTCCCTCCCCTCTCTCCTCTCCTCTCCTCTCCTCTCTCTCTTCTCCTCTCCCCTCTCCCTCCCCTCCCCTCTCCTCTCCTCTCCTCCCTCTCCTCCTCTCCTCTCCTCTCCTCTCCTCTCCTCTCCCTCCTCTCCTCTCCTCTCCTCTCCTCTCCTCTCCTCTCTTCTCCTCTCCTCTTCCTGAACCCAGGTCACCCCTTTAACTCTGCTGTGTGTTTCTACATCAAGTCCATGTCAAACCATGACATAACCAACCAGAGTACACAATCTGCTCTGAAAAACACAGGGGAGGGTATATAGGGAATAGGGTGTCATTTGAGCCACAGCAGGGATAATGTGCTCCTGACTGTAGTTGTGCCAGAGATCCTGACTGACGTTGTTTCGGTGTCATCGCGGCCAACGTGTGGGTGGATGAGGTGGGTAGGTGCACCTGGACCTCACTGGGTGTGTGTGTGTGTGTGTGTGTGTGTGTGTGTGTGTGTGTGTGTGTGTGTGTGTGTGTGTGTGTGTGTGTGTGTGTGTGTGTGTGTGTGTGTGTTTGTGTGTGTGCGTACTGTAGGTGTGTAAGTGCGTAGGTGTGTGTGTACCTGGTCCTTGCAGGCCCCAGTACAAAGGAAATCTAGCAATGCCTCTAACAGCTTTATCAGCTCGGTCCAAGGGTTCAGAGACAGCCTGGAGAGGGGAGTGGACCAACTGGTTTAGTGGCTAGCTGCTCTGACGGGGACTACAGGCAGGCAGACAGGCAGGTATCCAGCCTGACCACAGCATCTGATAGAAGGGATGTATCCCAAATGACACCAATTCCACACAGGGCTCTGGTCAAGAGTCGTGCACTATGAAGGTAACAGGGTATCATTTGGGACGCACTGCCGAGTGTTCAGAAAGCTTCCTTCACTCAGGCCCCTCTCTCTACACCTTAGCCTGACATCTCTATCCACGCTGATACCTCTAACATACCCTTTAATCTAAATATATCCAGTATCCAGTACCTCTAACATACCCTTTAATCTAAATATATCCACCCTGATACCTCTAACATACCCTTTAATCTAAATATATCCAGTATCCAGTACCTCTAACATACCCTTTAATCTAAATATATCCAGTATCCAGTACCTCTAACATACCCTTTAATCTAAATATATCCAGTATCCAGTACCTCTAACATACCCTTTAATCTAAATATATCCAGTATCCAGTACCTCTAACATACCCTTTAATCTAAATATATCCAGTATCCAGTACCTCTAACATACCCTTTAATCTAAATATATCCAGTATCCAGTACCTCTAACATACCCTTTAATCTAAATATATCCAGTATCCAGTACCTCTAACATACCCTTTAATCTAAATATATCCAGTATCCAGTACCTCTAACATACCCTTTAATCTAAATATATCCAGTATCCAGTACCTCTAACATACCCTTTAATCTAAATATATCCAGTATCCAGTACCTCTAACATACCCTTTAATCTAAATATATCCAGTATCCAGTACCTCTAACATACCCTTTAATCTAAATATATCCAGTATCCAGTACCTCTAACATACCCTTTAATCTAAATATATCCAGTATCCAGTACCTCTGAGCTCAAATGACTCAGAAACACGTTATATCATGTTAAATGTGTATCAGGTTTAAACCTTGTGGAAGAGTTTGTTTGTGTCGTGTTGAGATTTCCATATACGAGCACACACACACACACACACACACACACACACACACATTCAGTGTTTGGTGGAATGGGGTCAAAGGTGACTCACCCATTTCCTGGGTCTGCCTCTCGGTCTCTTCTCTCCAGAGGCCAGGGCTTTCTGCAAAGCAAACACAAGACTCGTCATTAGACACAACATATAGAAACTAAATCTAGAAATAAATCTAGAAAAATATAAAGAAATAAATCTAGAAATACATCTAGAAAAATATAAAGAAATAAATCTAGAAATAAATCTAGAAATAAATCTAGAAAAATATAAAGAAATAAATCTAGAAATAAATCTAGAAATAAATCTAGAAAAATATAAAGAAATAAATCTAGAAATAAATCTAGAAAAATATAAATAAATAAATCTAGAAATAAATCTATAAAAATATTAAGAAATAAATCCAGAAATAAATCTAGAAATAAATCTAGCAATAAATCTAGAACAAAATCGAGAAATAAATCTAGAAATAAATCTCATATATGATAGTTGTTATTTATTTATCCCCCCTGCAGGATAACAGAAAAAACAAGGGAGAAAGGGATGGAGAGGGGGGGTGGAGTAGGAGAGGAACGGGTTCTACATAGAACCTAAAAGGGTTCTACATAGAACCTAAAAGGGTTCTACATAGAACCTAAAAGGGTTCTTCAAAGGGTTTTCCTATGGGGAGAGCCAAATAACCGTTCTGGAACCCTTCTTTCTAAGGGTGTATAACTGATTGTAAGTGGCTCTGGATAAGAGTATCTGCTACATTTCAAAGATGTACCTGTTTCCTCCCCTCCCTCCCTCCCTCCCTCCCTCCCTGCGTTATATCAGAGGAGTATCAGCAAGATAAGCAGGTATGTCAGACAGGAAGTGACATCTTGTTCCAGTCTTTGAGCTGGTCCGAACACTACCAGCTTCACTGTAATCAGTCCACTATGGGCCCTGGTCAAAAGTACACTCTTTAGAAAAAAGGGTTCCAAAAGGTTCTTCCACTGTCTCCCACAGGAGAACCCTTTTTGGTTCCAGGTAGAACTCTTTTGGGTTCCAGGTAGAACTCTTTTGGGTTCCATGTAGAACTCTTTTGGGTTCCATGTAGAACTCTTTTGGGTTCCATGTAGTTGGGTTATCGCTGCACCTGCGATAAAATCAGATATGTGTACGTGACCAATAACATTTAATTAACTGTCTCAGACGGTAGAGCAAAACTGCTTCTTCTTCTCGTGTCTCTGTGACTGCCTCGTCCTCCTCCTCTTCCTCTCCCTCCTCTACCTCCTCCTTTTCTACCTCCTCCTCTTCCACCTCCTCTACCTCCTCCTTTTCTACCTCCTCCTCCTCTTCCACCTCCGCCTCCTCCTCTCCCTCCTCTTCCACCTCCTACTCCTCATCCACCTCTTCCACCTCCTCTCCCTCCTCTTCTACCTCTTCCACCTCCTCTCCCTCCTCTTCTACCTCTTCCACCTCCTCTCCCTCCTCTTCTACCTCCTCCTTCACCTCCTTCTCTTCTACCTCCTCCTCCTCTTCAACCTCCTCCTCCTCTTCCAACTCCTCCTCCTCTCCCTCCTCTTCCACCTCATCGTCTCCCTCCTCTTCCACCCCCTCCTCTCCCTCCTCTTCTACCTCATTGTCTCCCTCCTCTTCCACCTCCTCCTCTCCCTCCTCCTCCCCCTCCTCTTCCACCTCCTCCTCCTCTTCCTCCTCCTCCTCCTCTCCCTCCTCTTCTTCCTCCTCCTTCACCTCCTTCTCTTCTACCTCCACCTCCTCCTCCTCCACCTCCTCCTCCTCTCCCTCCTCCCAGGTTCCAGGGGAATTCTAGTCTAGGTATCCCTTACCCAACCAAACAGGAATGCACATTAAATATAGTCCTCTCCCTCCTCTTCTACCTCCTCCTTCACCTCCTTCTCTTCTACCTCCACCTCCTCCTCCTCCACTCCCTCCTCTTCCAGGTCCTAGGTCCCAGGGGAATTCTAGTCTAGGTATCCCTTACCCAACCAAACAGGAATGCACAGTAAATATAGTCCTCTCCCTCCTCTTCTACCTCCTCCTTCACCTCCTTCTCTTCTACCTCCACCTCCTCCTCCTCCACTCCCTCCTCTTCCAGGTCCCAGGGGAATTCTAGTCTAGGTATCCCTTACCCAACCAAACAGGACTGCACAGTAAATATAGTCCTCTCCCTCCACTTCTACCTCCTCCTTCACCTCCTTCTCTTCTACCTCCACCTCCTCCTCCTCCACTCCCTCCTCTTCCAGGTCCCAGGGGAATTCTAGTCTAGGTATCCCTTACCCAACCAAACAGGACTGCACAGTAAATATAGTCCTCTCCCTCCACTTCTACCTCCTCCTTCACCTCCTTCTCTTCTACCTCCACCTCCTCCTCCTCCACTCCCTCCTCTTCCAGGTCCCAGGGGAATTCTAGTCTAGGTATCCCTTACCCAACCAAACAGGAATGCACGGTAAATATAGCGTGGCTTTGTGATGGTAACTGAGTCAATCTGAGTGTAGTGATGACTGGGTGGAAAACTATGTTATGTTGTACTTAGCAGGAAAGGCATTGATGAATGGCCAATGCAATTTCCCTTGAAGGCCTCCATTATCAGCCAAATAGTGATCATTTTGTGCAAAAAAACCTCCAATTCAGACAGGCTCACCGGGCTAAAGATGGACCATCACCTCTTACCGTCCTATGGCCAGTCCTCCACTGTCTCAGAGAGATCCCCTCTGCAGGTGGCTCGTCTCACAGCCTCATCTCTCTGCTGAGATTATCTCTTATCTGCCCAACACACACACACACACACACACACACCCCTACCGCTCTCGAGGTTACTAGCCTATCAGTCACCTAACGTCAAAGCACAGACTGGAGCCAACTACATCCCAACAAGCCTACAGGACTAAAAGGTAGTGAGATGATGATTCACAGACTAGAGCCAACTACATCCCAACAAGCCTACAGGACTAAAAGGTGATGATGATGATGATCCACAGACTAGAGCCAACTACATCCCAACAAGCCTACAGGACTAAAAGGTGGTGAGATGATGATTCACAGAATAACACATTTTATGTTGACATTTTTTTCCTCAGGGACGTTTTCAACTTGTGTCTGAAGACGAACTTGAATTTTCTACATTCCACCCTTATTCCCATGGTGTGCTGCAGACAGGCGAGATGCCCCCAGACAGGGGCCATGTCTCAGATTCCACCCTATTCCCTAATTAGTGCGCTACTTCTGACCAGAGGCATTTGGGACACAGAACATGTTTCCAGCAGGGACTCAGTCAGACTGGAACTTGGCTGGAACAAATTCTTATTTTCAATGACAGCCTTCAGGGAGTTCAGGGATTCGAACTTGCAACCTTTCGGTTATTAGTCCAATGCTCTAACCACTAGGCTACCTGCCACCCCTAACAACAGGAGGAGGAGGACAGGTTGAGGACAGGAAGAGGAGGACAGGTTGAGGACAGGAGGAGGAGGACAGGAGGAGGACAGGAGGAGGAGGACAGGAGGAGGAAGACAGGAGGAGCAGAACAGGAGGAGGAGGACAGGAAGTGGAGTAGGAGTAGGGCAGGAGGAGGAGAGGTCGGAGGAGGTCAGGAGGTGGTTTAGGACAGGAGAACAGGAGGAGAGGAGGAGGAGAAAGAGGTGGGTTTAAATGAGCAGACTGGTACACTGTATATGGATGAGGATCCAACAATGACTGCCGCTGCTCAGTGGAGAATATCTATACTATATATACTGCTCAAAAAAATTAAGGGAACACTAAAATAACACATCCTAGATCTCAATGAATGAAATATTCTTATTAAATACTTTTTTCTTTACATAGTTGAATGTGCTGACAACAAAATCACACAAAAATGAGCAATGGAAATCAAATTTATCAACCCATGGAGGTCTGGATTTGGAGTCACACTCAAAATTAAAGTGGAAAACCACACTACAGGCTGATCCAACTTTGATGTAATGTCCTGAAAAAACAAGTCTAAATGAGGCTCAGTAGTGTGTGTGGCCTCCTCGTGCCTGTATGACCTCCCTACAACGCCTGGGCGTGCTCCTGATGAGGTGGCGGATGGTCTCCTGAGGGATCTCCTCCCAGACCTGGACTAAAGCATCCGCCAACTCCTGGACAGTCTGTGGTGCAACGTGGCGTTGGTGGATGGAGCGAGACATGATGTCCCAGATGTGCTCAATTGGATTCAGGTCTGGGGAACGGGCGGGCCAGTCCATAGCATCAATGCCTTCCTCTTGCAGGAACTGCTGACACACTCCAGCCACATGAGGTCTAGCATTGTCTGGCATTAGGAGGAACCCAGGGCCAACCGCACCAGCATATGGTCTCCCAAGGGGTCTGAGGATCTTATCCCGGTACCTAATGGCAGTCAGGCTACCCCTGGCGAGCACATGGAGGGCTGTGCGGCCACCCAAAGAAATGCCACCCCACACCATGACTGACCCAGCGACAAACCGGTCATGCTGGAGGATATTGCAGGCAGCAGAACGTTCTCCACGGCGTCTCCAGACTGTCACATGTTCTCAGTGTGAACCTGCTTTCATCTGTGAAGAGCACAGGGCGCCAGTGGCAAATTTACCAATCTTGGTGTTCTCTGGCAAATGCCAAACGTCCTGCACGGTGTTGGGCTGTAAGCACAACCCTCACCTGTGGACATCGGGCCCTCATACCACCCTCATGGAGTCTGTTTCTGACCGTTTGAGCAGACACATGCACATTTGTGGCCTGCTGGAGGTCATTTTGCAGGGCTCTGGCAGTGCCCCTCCTTGCACAAAGGCGGAGGTAGCGGCCCTGCTGCTGGGTTGTTGCCCTCCTACGGCCTCCTCCACATACTGGCCTGTCTCCTGGTAGCGCCTCCATGCTCTGGACACTACGCTGACAGACACAGCAAACCTTCTTGCCATAGCTCGCATTGATGTGCCATCCTGGATGAGCTGCACTACCTGAGCCACTTGTGTGGGTTGTAGACTCCGTCTCATGCTACCACTAGAGAGAAAGCACCGCCAGCATTGAAAAGTGACCAAAACATCAGCCAGGAAGCATAGGAACTGAGAAGTAGTCTGTGGTCCCCACCTGCAGAACCACTCCTTTATTGGGGGTGTCTTGCTAAATGCATATAATTCCCACCTGTTGTCTATTCCATTTGCACAACGGCATGTGAAATGTATTGTCAATCAGTGTTGCTTCCTAAGTGGACAGTTTGATTTCACAGAAGTGTGATTGACTTGGAGTTACATTGTGTTGTTTAAGTGTTCCCTTTATTTTTTTGAGCAGTGTATATATATCATGTCATCTAGACAGAGGTACTGAAGGGAGGATCACAGGAGGTGGAGAAGGACAGGAGGAGGACAGGAGGAGGACAGGAGGAGGACAGGAGGAGGAGAAGGACAGGAGGAGGACAGGAGGAGGAGAAGGACAGAAGGTGGAGGAGGTCAGGAGGAGGAGGACAGGAGGAGGAGGAGGACAGGAGGAGGAGGAGGACGACAGGAGGAGGACAGGAGGAGGAGGACAGGAGGAGGAGGAGGAGGACAGGAGGAGGACAGGAGGAGGAGAAGGACAGAAGGTGGAGGAGGTCAGGAGGAGGAGGACAGGAGGAGGAGGAGGAGGAGGACAGGAGGAGGAGGGGGACGACAGGAGGAGGAGGAGGAGGAGGACAGGAGGAGGAGGACAGGAGGAGGAGGAGGAGGACAGGAGGAGGAGGAGGAGGACAGGAGGAGGAGGACAGGAGGAGGAGGAGGACAGGAGGAGGAGGACAGGAGGAGGAGGAGGACAGGAGGAGGAGAAGGACAGGAGGAGGACAGGAGGAGGAGAAGGACAGGAGGAGGAGGACAGGAGGAGGAGGACAGGAGGTGAGGGACAGGAGGAGGAGGATAGGAGTACTGAAGGGAGGATCACACTAATCTCCACAACGCTGGGTGGCCTTGGAGCCTGATTATAATACAATGTTAATGACTGGAATGATTGAATGCCTAACTTGGGGATACAAGTTTCCACATATCCAAGGCTGTGACAGCCAACTAATACCTAAATACATCATCTGATATGATCATGTTACAACACGTTTAAACCACTGAGGCCAGAATTAACACGGCACAATGCTTTGGATAGGTCAGAATCTTAGCCAATCCTAAGGCCATAATTAACAAGGCACAATGCTTTGGATAGGCCAGAATCTTAGCCAATCCTAAGGCCATAATTAACAAGGCACAATGCTTTGGATAGGTCAGAATCTTAGCCAATCCTAAGGCCATAATTAACAAGGCACAATGCTTTGGATAGGTCAGAATCTTAGCCAATCCTAAGGCCATAATTAACAAGGCACAATGCTTTGGATAGGTCAGAATCTTAGCCAATCCTAACTCCTAGTTTAGATGAAAACATCACTCACCATAACTGTTACGATTGTCCATAACTCAGGCTGCTTCCTAAAAAGGCACCCTATTCCCTATATAGTACACTACTTTAGACCAGAGCCCTATTCCCTATATAGTACACTACTATAGACCAGAGCCCTATTCCCTATATAGTACACTACTTTAGACCAGAGCCCTATTCCCTATATAGTGCACCACTATAGACCAGAGCTCTATTCCCTATATAGTGCACTACTTTAGACCAGAGCCCTATATAGTGCACCACTATAGACCAGAGCTCTATTACTTTAGACCAGAGCCCTATTCCCTATATAGTGCACTACTTTAGACCAGAGATAGTGCACCAGAGCCCTATTAGACCAGAGCCCTATTCCCTATAGTGCACTACTTTAGACCAGAGCCCTATTCCCTATCTAGTGCACTACTTTAGACCAGAGCCCTATTCCCTATTCCCTATAGTGCACCACTATAGACCAGACCTATTCCTATAGACCAGAGCCCTATTCCCTATATAGTAGCCCTACTACTTTAGACCAGAGCCCTACTTTAGACCAGAGCCCTATTCCCTATCTAGTGCACTACTTTAGACCAGAGCCCTATTCCCTATATTGTGCACCACCATAGACCAGAGCCCTATTCCCTATATAGTACACTACTTTAGACCAGAGCCCTATTCCCTATATAGTGCACTACTTTATAGTTTCACTACTTTGCCCTGTACATCAAGCCCTGTACATCATGCCCTGTACATCATGCCTTGACATCAAGCCCTGTTCATCAAGCCCTGTATAACAAGCAGCCCTGTACAGTGAGGGAAAAAAGTATTTGATCCCCTGCTGTACGTTTGCCCACTGACAAAGAAATGATCAGTCTATAATTTTAATGGTGGGTTTATTTGAACAGTGAGAGACAGAATAACAACAAAAAAATCCAGAAAATCACGTCAAAAATGTTATAAATTGATTTGCATTTTATTAATGAGGGAAATAGTTATTTGACCCCCTCTCAATCAGAAAGATTTCTGTCTCCCAGGTGTCTTTTATACAGGTAACGAGCTGAGATTAAGAGCACACTCTTAAAGGTAGTGCTCGTAATCTCACCTTGCTACCTGTATAAAAGACACCTGTCTACAGAAGCAATCAATCAATCAATCAGACAGATTCCAAGCTCTCCACCATGGCCAGAACCAAAGAGCTCTCCAAGGATGTCAGGGACAAGATTGTAGACCTACACAAGGCTGGAATGGGCTACAAGACCATCGCCAAGCAGCTTGGTGAGAAGGTGACAACAGTTCAACAGACAACAGGCGCGATTATTCGCAGCTGGGATCATAGTCA